>NC_072734.1:131113133-131413133 GCF_026930045.1 Uloborus diversus | reverse complement strand
CCAATTTATAGCGGATTCTTACTTCCCGCTTATTGTGGATAGTTGGAATAAGTTCTGGTTCCAATAAATTTCGAATTAATAAGATTTTTTCTCTGAGCATAAAGGAGCTGGCACATCATCATCTGACTTATACTAGGTTGATAATTTTCTTAATGTTCATCCGGGACACCGGAATGCCACTGCCCCCCCCCCCTCCCCTCACGCTAGTATCAAAAGGTTATAAACTAGGGTGGTCACAAAAAATCGATTTTCGAATTTCTTCCGCGGCACACCCCTAAAATGTGCCAATGGACTAGAAAACATGATTTGCAAAGTTTCAACTCAATCCGATAATATTAACACGTGCCGCAAAGAGGCTAAAGTTACGAAAAACAGTGGTTTTTATCAAAAAAAAAATCGTAGTTTTTCTTCTTTAAAACCAAAACTTTTCGTCCTAGAAACTTCGTTCTGGTATCATTTTATAAGAAATTTTATTCTCTCGTTATGAGTTAGCTGATCCATTTTTAAACAAAATTTATAGAATGGTACTGGCATTTTTCAGGTCAGGTCATGAAAGATACCATCAGTAAGGAATTTTCATGCAAAGATATAAAAGCATTACAATATTCAATTACATTTATTTGCTCTTTGTTGATTTAAATTTATCCATTAAAAAGGCTTCATTTGGAGGTACTTTAAAAATTAAATGCAACAAATTGTTGATTTAAAATAAAATAACTAAGCAGTTCAGAAGAGAAAGCAGAGTTAAAAAATTACAAAAAAGAAAAGAAAAAAATCTAAGGCATTTTATTGCTTACACTGTTAAATTATACATCATTATGTTATTACTTTTCATTGAGAAGTTAAAGTGGTAATGGCTTCGATATGACAGATTTTGATGAATGTGGAAAAATGTGCATGCATTCGGACATAACTTGTAACTGTCGTTAGTTAGAAATTAGTTTTATATGCTTCAGCTGTGCCATTGACAACCCTTAAACTGTTTACTATCTTTTTAGCTTTAATATAATATTGGTTTTCACACTATTCATCAAGATCAGTATTTAAAAACTTTGTATCGATTTCGAATCTCTGTAAAAAATTGTATCTCTTAAAAAGTTTGAGGAGAGAGATGAAAAAATCTACTTCTTTGTCCACTAAACTAAGCTTCTTACAGATTGAGCTGTGCTTTTGTATCCCTATCATCAAAATCATCTTCATTATCTCCTACTTCAGATTTTAATTTTGCAGCCTTCTTTGTTTTGATCGTTTTTTTCTCTCCCTAAAGTATCATCAAAAAGAGGGAAATGCAACCTTCGCTGAGTTCAGGGACTACAAATGATTAATTATTTTAGGTAGTTCTATGCCTACATCATCTTCATAAATACTCTTGTATTGAACCAAAGATTTTACTAACTGTAGATCTTGGTTATGGGCCAAAGCTGGATCGCAGACCATAAACCGTACTTTTACGTAAATATTGTTGATAAACAATCAAATATCTTCAATACCTTTTATCTTTAAATCAATTAAGGAAAGCTGATCCGTGAGAAGATATATTTTTAAAGAAAGTATGAGGCAGTGAGAAGCAGAGGAAGGTAATTGATAAAATTAAAATTTTCGAGATAATCATTCAAATAATAGGGGAACGTCTCCTCTGCTTAGGGACAAGAGATGGTACTAGTAGCTCTGGTAGGGGCTGTTATATAGCATGATTTAGAAAAAAGTTCAACGAAAGCCTATCCTACCTAGGATCTGCACTTTAAACACATTTTATGAGAAACTTTAAAAAGTCCACTTACATCCCTTTGCTTCTCGCTACGTCATATGAGGTAGTGAGAAGCAAAGGGATGCAAGTGGCAAAATTAAAAATTTGGAGATAACCAGTATAAATGGTAGGTGAACCTCTCCTCTGTCTTGGGGCAAGATATTGTACTATTACCCCTGATAAGTGCTTCTGTAGAGCATGATTTAGAAAAAAAATTCAATGAAAGCCCACCTAGGATCTGATCTTTAAACGCGTTTTACTGGAAACTTAAAATAGTCCACTTGCATCCCTTTGCTTCTCACTGCCTCACATGGCCTTTGCCATCCATCTTGTGTGATGAATAGCGCCAGATACTCCAAAAAAAAACATTGTTTGGAAAAAGACTCCCTAAATAAGTTAAGCAAAGTGGAATGAACTTTTTATAGGCATCCATAAGCTGCTACTGTTTTTATTTCTCAAAAAGAAAGCTTGAAATTTCACCTGGATTACTTATTTTGTTTTTAATCTTCTATACTTGCTTTGAATTGCCTCTTATCTATACGATTCATCCTGAAATTCTTGAAAAATATCTGGTTGAGGACTAGTGGACGTACCTATTTTGCAAATCAAAACTGCTTTCAAACCAACTTCTAAGATGTAGTAGCGATATGCTAAATACAAAAACTTTTTCTGTAACAACTGTACTCGCAAAACGCAGGTTTGTACTGAAGAAAGGAGCCATAAAATGACTGTCATTTTAAAGAAAGCCCTAACTAGTCCTCGTCTAAGAAACACAGGCCACTTTCCTGAGAATCGTAGTTTTTCCTTTCTCTGGGGGGTCGAAAACCCTTACAAGACTGGGATTTTTAAGCTAGTTTTTTGCGCTGACCACCGAGGAGGAAAGCAACGTTCCGTATTTATGGCCTCTACAGCTAATTTCATAAGTTTTACATGCAGTTGTTTGTTTTAGCTTTGAGTTTTAGAGACATAACTGTATTACAGTGAAATTCTGTTACAACGAACTTCAAATTACCAGAAATTTTCTTTGTTGTAACGAGGTTTTAGTAGCAATGAAATTCAAGCAACGTAATGGAAATCAAATTGGAGCTGAAATTTTCTTTCGTTGAAACAGATATTTCGTTGTATCGGTATTCGTTGTAACAGGATTTAACTGCATATATTTCTGATAATATTGCTGTTTTTGCTCTGATAGCTAAACATTGCAAGGGTGTTACAACCATTAATTAAAAGAAGCAATGCAATTTAATGATTTGTTCTTTTTACACGATTTTGAGGATATTAGCTACGACCTGACTTGAAAAATCCTGAATAATGTTCAATCAATTTTTACAAGAATTTAGATGAAATTAGACTAAAAGAGAATAAAATTCCCTATAAAATGAGACCAGAACGAAGTTTCTAGTATGAATAGTTTTGGTTTTACGGATGAAAAACTACGTTTTTTTTTTTTTTGCTAAAAATTGCCATTTTTCGTAACTTTAGCCTCTTTACGGCACGTGTTAATATCATCGAAATGACTTTAAACTTTCGAAAACACATTTTCTAGTCTATTGGCATATTTTAGGGGGGTGCCGCAAAAGATTAGTTGAAAAAAGTTTTCCCCCATGTACCTTGTGACCACCCTATTACACACCAGTGGTTGATTTTTAGAGTGTTATATAGGGCAGTTTATTCTCAATGTTATGAATGTTACTGATATTAAACCTAAAACAGGGATAATAAAAAATGTCATAAGCGGATAAAATTTGAATATTTCACTTCTTAGCTGTAAATAATTACAATTTATTTTATTTTGAAAAACACTTTGAATGAGGAATGAAAAATTGAACAACACAATGCTTTTTCCTTTATAGGAATTTTTTAGACAGTCTCTTTTGGTTTTAATCCTGATGCAAAAATCCTCACAAGCTATTCCGGCATTAATTTTACAAGTCAATGTTATAAATGATAAAGTGATTATCCTAAATAATCCTTCACAGTTCATTATTTTTAGACCTTTTTGGTCATTTGTAATCAAATTTATCTTTTTCCGGGACGTGAAGTAAAATGGCCGGAACATCGGGATTTTATCTGAAAACCGGGACTGTCCCGGTCAAACCAGGACGCCTGGCAAGCCTACACCCGACAAGACAAATGAACATTTGATACAGACTCTTTGAAATCGTTAAACTTTGATAGAAAAGTTGTAAAAAGTACGAAAAAAAATCAACTTGCAAATGTTCTAGTCATGCTATCACCAAAAAGATACAGGACCATGGATATTTTTTGCAGCGGTGTACAATGTGCTTTCTCTCTGTACACTTCAATCAAAAAACTACCTCCTGACATAAGCAAGCAAGTTTACAGAAGTGTGAACCGAAATGTAAGTAGGCGTGGTTTTGAAATTTTCATTCTCGCAGGGAAAATTTTTATTGTCAATCTCACTCACCTCCGAGCCTTGATTCTTTCGCTTTTCAGCGTCGCAAAAGATATCAATAATAAATTGCTCTGCCAGAATTTCCATGCCGTATTTCTCGCACAGCTCCAACAACATATTGATGCGAAAATCAGGTTGGTTCTTTCCTGTAAGCAGAAATAATATTCTGCAATTACTTTGAAAGTATTTACGTACAGTAAACTACCGATTATCTGCGGAATAGAGAGGCACAGGTGCCGTGTATAATAAATGAATACACAAGCAAATAAATAAATAAAATAAAAGCAACCGAGTTTAAATCTACAATTTTTCGGCCAAAAAAAAAAAAAAAGAAAGAAAGAAACAGCCATTGGTATTCGCTTTTTGCTACAAAAAGACATGTTCTAGATTGTTGATTGACTTGCGGATACTAGGGAGAATACTGTAGTTAGTAGGGCATACCATTTATCATTCATACATTTATCGGAACATGATCTAGCTCAGACGAGTTGAATTTTATGTCATTTAAGAGGATGTTGAAGGTATATTCATTTTAATTGTCAGGATTTTCAAATTATATTATTTAAAGCTTATTTTAACATATGAAATATTATTTCATAATTTTTTTGGCTTTTTAAAATTTCTGTATTTATCTTTCAAAATTACAAATATTAATTATGCTTGTAGACATGCGTGTGTGCTTCGGGTCATGCAATGACAAAATTCCCTTCTCATTCGATTGACCGCCGCGACGTGTAGTAAAACTGTTCTTCAGAATACGGTAGGGCCTTCATCTGATGGTAATGTTGCCCACGACTACCAGAAACTAATATCACTTTAAAAGCAGCTAATTCATTGAATTCTTATAATTTCAAACTTGCCACAAAATATAAAATAGAAATAGAATTTCATAGCAAACCACGTTTAAAATCAATCATGAGATTTTAACGTCCTCAGAGGAATACACATGTTGATAAAATTTTCATATATATCCAGAAACTCACCTCGTTTCAAACAGAGTGGTGGTCTAGAAAGCATATAAGGTCTAGCAGGCAGAGGAGGAGGTTGACTGTCAGGATATATCGGGCACTGGTCCGGTCTCAATGGATCTTGTTCACTCTGTTTGTAGAAAAAAAAATGCAAAAGCTTGAAAATGTTCCTTCACGAAATCCAGGAATTAGTAAAACTGCATGTTAACTATTCATACTGTGGAAAATTATTTGATTTGGAATGGCAACAGCCATTCAACGCTTCCTAGCATGAACTCGAATCAAGCGTTCAGTCGCCACTGAATCATCTTCGATGAATGTAGAAATTCGATGCGACGAAAGTCACCCCTTATGATGCGACTCATGTTCCCTATTTTCGATAAATTACTTATGTGCACTGTATATACGTTTCAACTAACAGTTTTTAATTAAAATGTTTTTTCTAAACTTTAATAAGTGTTTGTCGATTTTTGAATTTGATGTGACAAGTGTTTACCCACTGAACCATTTTACAAGAGCTTTTTATTAGCTTTACCCCTGAAATAGAGCTTAGAAAGTATTTCAAGTGTTTAGAACACTCCTTGACATTTTTCAGAGGAGTTAAATCCATTTTGGAGAAATGAAATATACGGAAATAATAGAGAGTATAATGGGAATCAAGAGCATAAATTAACTAAGGATGAAATTTATGGTGGCACGGAGAGAAGAGATACATACCAGGTTCGTCATTTAGGGGGGGGGGTCAATTGTCCCCCTAAATGACGCCCCTAAATGTCTTTCAAATTAAGTCAGATACAAGTAAGTGAGGTTGGTTTTTGTTGTTGCTTTTTTCTATAATTTACAATGAGTATATTCCCTCTTCCCCTCCTGAAAAAAAATTGAAGTTTTGGGCCTATGCGTACCATTTTGACTTTTAGCATTTGTTTGAAATTGTGTATTTAAAAATAAAACATTCAAATGAAATATTTTCAACATCCCAATTGGTTTTTTTTCCTGATGCTTAATTTTCACTTAAAATAAAATCGGGATAATAAGCTTGGTTAGTTTTTGAGGCATGTTTCTGATTGTCGATGCGTAAAATGGGCTTGTAGAGACGTTCTATGTTCTACATGTTTGTATTTAATTAACTCTTTTAATTTAATTTTCGCTCATTTTTTGGGCTCGGATTCTTTCAAAATTTTGTGCACGAACTTATACTTCGTGAAAATTCAATATTCAATTATTAGATGAAATAAGCAACTACTCGAGGAGAGTTTGTTTGAAATTCACTAATGAATTAAAACAAGAAGGACAATGTTTTCAGCTCGCTTTTAACGAATTTTTTTCAGCTTAAATCATTAAAATCAATCCCCTATTTCTCGACGTCCAAGCTACTTATTGCTCTGATGACAGTACAATAGTTTAGTTTTTGGTGTCAGTTGACCTAAACTCTAAGAGATTGATGAAATGAAACGTTATTCAGCCTAAATATCACTGTTGTACATCATAAAGTACAGCGAGGATCACAAGAAAAATTATCAGCTATATGCGTTTAGCTATATGCGTTAAAATATAGAATTCTTATGAAACTAAATAGATTGCACGACACATTTTTTTTTATTGTTTCGTCAATGATTTAATTCGTAATATTTTAAGCTCAATCAAAAAAAAAAAAATGTCTCCATAGTTAGTAGTGGGACAATTTTTCGCTGTGAACTTTATTTAAAAATTATTTTACGTTTTAGTTTCTATTGCTACAACAGTGAACTTTCTTAGAATTTTTCAAACTATAATTTTAGGTTATGTTAAAACTTTAAAAAAAAATATTTTTCTTCAGTTGTCTTCATCATAAAGTGCTGATATCAAATCGATTAATTTAAAATATTTTAAGACACATTCTACCTATGGTTGACTTTGCCTGCTCTGCATCATTTAACATTAAGCTTGTGAGATTGGTGAGAAATATAAGAGATATCGCCAAGTTGGCATCTTTTTGGCGACTTATTTTTCGCGCCAAATTTGGTGACATTTCGAACATTAACTTGTAAATAGTATTTCAATGCAAATGAATGGATAAACCCTCTAGGAAATACTAGAATTAAGTAAAGGGGATCATTCCCTACGTCTGTTTAAACAAGGAAGCAATATTCCCAAATACAGGGCTAGGGCACAAGAATAAAATTACGCAAGCAAAAACTTAACGACCGTCAAAATTTCAAAATGGGGTTTTTTCCTTCAGTCAAAAGTACTACTTATAATGATGAAAAATTGAAAATAGGCAAAATAATAATAATAATAACATGGAGCGAGAAAAAACTTTCATTTTCCCAAAGCTTGATTTTTAATTTTTTTTTTTTTTTAAATGTCCGATTTTTAAAATAAGGCGTGATCTTTATGGCGTCACAAATGAAGTACTTTGTCGCATCTCCACTGGCACGCTGAATGCTTACGCTTGCTGTCTACCGCGTTTCCAGGTTATGAAAATTCAGAAGCGAATTAAATATTGCACTCTACGCTCTACCCTTGCTATCAAACATATCGTTGCCAGTACACGTGAGTAAAGAGGCGAATTAAATATTGCGATCTGTGCAAATGGCATCAGTGAATGGCATTTCATCATTTGTGATGTCAAATGCAGAAGCGTAAACAATGAAATTGCACCGTTTAAAGTAATTGTTAAAAAATATTAAACTTTGTCAAATTATTTAAAAAATGGTTAAATCCTATGTTTTTTTAGCATGCTTGAAATGCTTTTTAGCATGAAAAAAAAGTACTTTTAAAATTTCGGAAACGACCCCATTATCAAAATTACCTAGGAAACACAAAGAGTGAAATTTGAAAATTATTTTAAAAGCCTTGCTTAAATTCATTGCAAACATTTTATTCGTTAACAGAATAAGGCAACAGATTTTTCTGATTGATTTGGACCCAAAAGAAAAATTAATGTTTTTGCGTTTAACTGGGTGCCGGTTTTTGTTGTTTTCCGTTAAAATTTTCACCATAGATAAAGAAATTTACATAGAGAGGCCTCGTCTATGGTTAAAAGGAGATGAAATTAAAGCCGGATTTATGGGATATAGCGGTGCAATGATGAGCGGAGTTATGATAACATGATCGCTTCTCGAGAATAGTTTTCACCAATCTGGCAAAGAGACCGAATAAAGTAGCGGGCGGATTGGTTTGCATTTTCATTCATGCTTTAATGCAATCTCAAAAACGTGCTTCATAAACTTGCAAGAATATCTAAGTTAGAATTAACAACCAATTGAGATTCAGCAATGGAATGTTTTGAATCAAAATGTATCTCAAGATATTTAGCAAGAAGCTAAGGATCTTGGGAAACAGCGGTGCAACTTCCGGCTTCAGTTTCTTAGTATAGCGGGGCCTCTCTACGTAATTTCTTTACTCTATGGTATACACCTTTGCTCCCCCTCCCCTTCTTCCTGGAAAAATTTGAAACGTCGGGCCCACCTTCATGTAAAACCTTAATGAAGATCAGTGCTTACCTCATCGAGTACCCTTCCGGATCTGCGCGAGTTCATCTTCTTCCAATGCTCGATGGCGCTGCGACCGCGGGGTTCTTCGGTGTGCTTCTGGCGCCAGAGACGTATGTGTCTTTCCATCATGCTCATGGTGATAGTGCCCCCTCTGAAGGCGTGCATGAGGTCAAGAAGATTCTGCTGGCTCCGGCTCAGCGACTTCATCGACTCCAGATTGCAATAGGTGTCTGGAAGACGCAAGAAAATGCATCACAAAATCTACACACCATTTCTATTCTTGTACTCCCCTCCCGATTATCCGTTGCCCTAAAACACTGGTGTCCAACCTATGGCCATATATGACCCACGAAACTTACTCATGTGGCAGGTTGTTTTGCTTAATGTTACAAATTGAAAAGCATGCATTCAATAAAATACATCAAGTAATTTATAACAATTATTGGATTGTATTTTTTTTCCCTTTTTCATAATTTTCCATGTTATTTAGAAAAGAATGAAATATTTTGAAATTTTATGGACGTTCTGGCCCGCGAGAATGATCTTAATATGAAGTCGGCCCTCGGGCAGTAAAAGTTGGACACCACTGTCCTAAATGATCTTCGGATTTGCATGGGAATTCATCCATAGATACGGAAAAGAACGAACCCTGGTTGTTTGCATAAACACAAAAAAGGTGTCAAGGCTTTACGTATCGGAGATTAGGAATAAAAATACGAGGCAAAACTATTTAATGTATTTTTTTTTTTTGTCAAGTACTGCATGTAAACGTAGTACTTGACTAATGTGTTTATTTGAGGAAAAAAAAGGTATTTATTAGAAAGTGGTTATCGTCTCGTACTCTTCTATGCACTTCCTGCGTTAAAATACTTACTCATTTGGGATTAATTAATGTCTGCTTACGATTATCATATTTACTGCTTCTAGGGAAAACGGCTTTGGTTTTCAGAATTGCTTGAATACACTATTGCTTCTTAAGTAGGAGGGGGGGATTTCGAAAGAGTGTGTGTAGTATCTGTCTATGTGCCTATTACAATCCACTCGTGAAAACTATAGTGAAAAATTTAATTGGTTCTGCCAAAAGGTTTTATTGCGAATCACAGCAGCCTGCTCTGAAAACTGGCTAATTGGTAGGATTGCTTGAGAGTAATGCGCTGATAGAACCGAACAGAGAAAGGAATGGAATTTTGCCATTTATTTCTCTTCCCCGGCAACAATTACAACTAGAAAATACTTTGATTTTTGCACATGATTCAGCTACAAAAAGAATTATAAAATAGTAAAATTACTGTTCGTATGTTCTACCAGAGGCGTAGCTAAACCCGACTTTCGGGGGGGGGGGGTTACTTCTTTATATATATATATATATATATATATATATATATGTGTGTGTGTGTGTGTGTGTGTGTGTGTGTGTGTGTGTGTGTGTGTGTGTAAACTTTTTTTAGTACTAAAAAAATAAGAGGGAGGTGAATCTTACATGCTTTGGAATGGGGTGCCCCAAGATCGATACTTGTGTCAAACAAAACATTAACTCTCTAAAAGTGGCTGTGATTCAACTAGCAGATTGGGTTCAAAAAGAAAAAGAAAAAGAAAAAAAACAAGGTTTAAAAGTTGCATTGTTGGATTTTGTACAAAAAGCTCTACAACATTTAGGAAATCCAGATCTTAGTGTCGAACAATTAAATGAATTAGAAACTGTTTGCACTTATGTTTTCTCGAAAAAAAATTAACTCCTAATGAGCTTCGGCATAAATTAACTACGCGAAATATCGGTTTCCATTTAAATTTATTAAAATTAATTTGCACATCAGGTGCTTTACATTACATTTATTAAGAACTTCAGCACAAACATATGTTTAGATAAATGCTGACCAAATACTACTAAAGCCTATTGATTATATTGTGCGGCTCTGAGAAGTTGAGCTCCAACTCTGAGAATGTTTACCTCTGTTTCGGAAAAAAGGGAGGGGTAATTGCCTCTAAGTTGAGTTTAGAAAAGTAGTTTTTAGTAGTTTTTCCAAAATATTCCAATTGAAATCTGAGCCCCCCAATAACATGTCTATTTTTCACTAAACTCTCCTAAAACAGATAAACATAGTCAAGGTCACAGTTCAACTAACCAGAGCTGCACAGTACCTCATTTGGCTATGAAGGAAGAAATGGTAAATTGTACCCACGGCAACTGACTTCATTCGGATGTGCGCCCGCCGTAGGCGGGCGAAGCGACCACTACCGGAATTGTTGATTCAGCCCTGTAAATGTTCATCCCACTGTCAAAATGAGGTTCGTTCTTGTATTAAATTGTATTTTGCTTTGCAAATGCATCAATAATGATTGTCAAAATTAAAAAGATGGATTTTTATATTTATCTTTTGAAGACCTATGTAAATATTTGACTTTCGATATTAAGTAATTTTTTTCAACATAAATTATTCTTTTAATTATTATTTTTTTTGTTTCATTTTAAATTACCTAGCTCTAATTGTCTTTAATTTTAAGAAACAAGGGGCATTGTAACTAGGACAATCATTAATATGGTTCAGATGAGTTTGCTCAATTCATTTACTTAGTACCTAAAGGAGCGGGATATAAAAAATTAATGGACCAACATGCCTCCTGGCAACATCCAAAATCGTAATCTGCAAGCTTTTCTGAGTTCAAAATAATTTACAGAATGCGGTCCTCATATTTTGCATACTCAACTCCCTTTAGCGCCTGCACTACGTCGTTTCGCGCACTTTCTTGGAAGAAGAGTAAAGGGCTGAAATTCAGATTTTTGACATGTAAGATGAACTTTTCAAATTCATGGTTAAACGTCATTCAAGTTAAAAGCCATTTCGCTCTGTTGTCTGGATTAGTACTGTTTTTGGTTGCTCTCTTTCTTAAAATTGTGATTCCTAAGGAAAACGAAATGATAGGAGTGAAAAGAAAGTATAAGATTTTTTCAAGTGATGAAAAAAGGAAAATCGTAGAATATTGGCCAAGTTAGATTTGCAGCAATTGCTAACCTCAACAGGATAAATAATGAATTCAAAAAAAAAAAAAAAAATCAGGGACCAAAAGCCATTAAAAGACTTTTTCTTGAAAAAGATATTCTTGAAGTTTCTTTTACTGTCAAAATGATTCCTTAAACTCGCAATAAAGCACTTAATAATGTAATAAAAGAATAAATACCTAACAAAACTAATACAGAGGAATTTTAATCCAGAGCCCATACTGTCTTTAGTATCGATTTCAAATTTTCACCATCATATTCCAAATTTCTATAAAGTTTCTTAAAGACTCCGTATCTCCAAACCTCTTTATCTCGATTTTTTTTTCTTTCCTGTGAAATTCGAAATATACAGATTCGACTGTATGCAATATTCCCACTGCGCCGCTCATAAAATTAAACAGTTTTCAGAATCTATGACAAAGAAAGGCTACATATACTACATATACCTGGATGTAACAAATCAATCTCATTTCTAAAGCAAAGTGTCAAATTTCACTCAATTATCGAAAAAATGTCGCAGCAGAGGGAGGCGTCTTTATACTTGAGGGTCACTCATGGAGCAAATTTTCAATGGCATTGGGGGGGGGGGGGGGAGCAAATTGAATTTTTGACCTTTGTTACTCAGAAAAAAAGTCGTTTTGATTTTTTTTCTTTTTTTTAATTTCTATGCTTTTTTTTCTCTCCTTTTTTTTGAGACAAACGTTTCGGGGGGGGGGGGGGTTGTCCCCCAACCCCCCCCCTTAGCTACGCCCCTGTGTTCTACAAACTAAAAATGCCATGAACTCGCAAAGATTGTGATAAACAAAATAAACAACAATTGAAGCTTATATCTCTTCTGAGAATGTTCAACTTAGGCAGATTTTTTAAGAAATAAACCAGTAGAAATCAAAAGGATGCCATTAACCGTAGCCCCAGAAAATACGACAATCGAGCGCTTTTTCCCCCCTTTTTTTTAAATTTGTTATTTTTCCAAATACATTTGATAAAGCTCGAAAATTCCTTGTGTAATGGATACAAAAAGTAAAGAATAAACGGAACATAGCCGTTTTTGAGTAAGTCAAGAGACGAATCAAAAGAATTGATCTCTCGTCGATTTTAATATAAAAATCCTGCAGTTGCAATCCAAATATAACCTTTTTCCCGCTTTTAGCTTTTGTTCAAAATGTGATGAAACAAATTTTGCGTTAGTAATCGTCTCATTTCTTATTTGTTATCATTATGTCATTCCGCCACAATTTGCTTCAAAACTGAACAACGTTAAAAAAGCTATTTTGAAGTAAACTTTAAAATGAACCGGAAGTAGGAAAACAGAAACCAACAAAGACATTAAAAAAACTGAGGCTATTATTGATTTAGAAGCTTGGGATCCATAAAAAAGAAAAGAATTATTTTAATCTATTAAAAAAAAAGTAAACAAAAATTTTAAATACGGGTTATTGCTTACGCAGAGAATAGAGGTGCTCGTGATATACTGTTGCAATTTAAAACAGGAATTGAAAAAATAAATAAATCACACAACAGCGCATTAGATTCAAATAAGTACAGGATTTTACAAGTAACTTTTAATAAGATAAAAACCTAACTATTCCAGACTTCAAGATACATATTGAAAGAATATGTCCCCTTAGGAGCTTCAGCAAGGAAGAAGCGGCTTCAGCACCGTTCAAATTTTAAAAACAAAGATCAAGATTGCTTTAACAGATACCATATTTTCTAAACATTTTTTAAAAAAGAAACAGCAGAAATACTTCTTACGGTTAGTCATTGTAGGATAAGAATGTTTGTACTCAGAGTAAGATGCATCTTCGTCATCCAAGTATCGCTGTAAAGAGTGGCTCTTTGATTCATGTACTGGAAAAGCTAGGAAAAAAACATAGAGTATGTTCGATTTTCATTTCCATGAAGAAATTTTTGTCACTGATATTAAAAGACGAAAATTAGGGTAAAGGCACCTGTAACAAACATGCTTAAGACATCGCTTTCAGGTTAATTCAACTTTCTGAGCCTTTTAATGCATTTAGACTTTTAAAACCATTTTTCTCTCATCCAACTAATCGTTTGACTGCTTCTGGATCCTCTGAATAAATTAATTTCATTTTTATTTGCTCAATTTCGAAAAAAGGTCCGATCCCCAGTAACAGATACCGATATAATAGGATGATACCCAATACATAGGATGAGGAAAGGATGAGTAATGGACAAAATCCCCTTTTTCTCTTCAAAATTTGCGAAAGTTCTTTAGTTTTAGAAATAAAGCCTTATTAAATTCAAATGAACATGAAATACCAGCTGATCTCGTGGTATCTGTTCATAACCTTCCACCACTGCCTTGTAAATACCAACTGGCTAGTAAAATTCACTCTGATACCACTAGATGACTTCACCGTAGCGTGTTCATGCAACACCACACTACACTGTTAAAACCCGGGGTTCCAGACGAGTGAAAATATTCCCTCTAAGGTGAAAGCATAGTGCCTGAAGGTGCAACACAGGCTAGAAAATAGAGCAGAGGAGCCAGAACATCATGCAATCGCAGAAAGACTCATTGCGCATGCGCTTTTTGCCTTAGACATACATTCAACCACCTCAATATGGCGGACAAATGATGATTGCGTTTGTGTGTCTTTCACATTGAATGAAGTACACTATTGGATTAAAACCCAACTTTTCTAGGATTAATTATCCGAAATGACAAGTAAGTACAGCTTTTGATCACTTTGTAGCTTTTAGGGCTTTCAAACATAGTTAAGTGTTTAAAAGTGCATTTATTGCTTTTCAGTAACCGTTAGTCTTCTAGTTCCCGTTTAGCGTTACTATCGTGAAATTTCCATCATTCAAAACGCTACTAAAAATATCTGTCATTATTTTCTTGAATACTCGATAAGCAGCTTTTATTAATCACCAAAAGAACCTTAATAAAAAGGTTTCTTGTGCTGTAATTATAACAGAAAGCTAGCGAGAAAAAAAAAAATCTCTCTCAGTCTAGCTCTTTTTTTTTTTTTTTTTTTTTTTGCTTTCTCATTCAAGTGTTAGAATCATTTCCTGTTAGCGGTTGATGCTCGATAGCGTTAGAAATTCCTTTTGGTTTTTTATTTAACTGGTTGAAAAACTTTATGTGCATTTATTTTGTTACTCTTTTTTAACGTTTATGAAACGATTTTGTTCTTCCGTAATTGTAATATCCCAGAATATTTTTGGCTCATCATGTAAATAATCCATAAGTACAGCTATGCTTCATTTTCGGAATACGTCATGTTTTAGTAAATGTATAATTTCTCACATGTTTTAAATAATTACTCGTTTTTAAATTATAACATATTTGTGACAGATCTTTGATACCAAGTGGAGGGGTAGATATTTATTGTTTTATTAATTTTTAACATTACTTTTTGTTAAAAAAACCATCAGAACCCTGAATTTTTTCACATGCTTTTTAACGGCCCCAGAGTTATTATTCATATTATTTATTTTATGAATTTTTAAGAAAACGATAAAGATTTCACCTGTCCGCAAAGTTTTTCATTTGCTTTTACCGCTCCCGTGAGTCAAAAGAGGTTGAGAAACACTGAGTTAGAGCACGATCAGATGAATTAAAGCTATGAGCACTTCTTAACTATGTTGAAAGCTCTGAAATATGATCAAATGCTGTAATTACATGTTTTAATCATTCCCAATACCGAGTTCAATGTGAAAATGTCCAAAACGTAGAATATCATAAATCAAAACAAAACTTAAAAAAAGAAAAAAAAAAATACACAACTGTATAAAAAACGCACACAATACGGGGAAGGGGGGAGGAGGATCTATAGTAAGGGTGCCATTTCTCTCTCCGAAGGTTCCCTTTTTTCACTCCGGCTGTCTAGTTTTTAAAAGGTGTCTGTTTTTCACCCTATTTAGAGGTGCGTTTTCGGCTCCGTATTGGGTGCCGCTGGTGAACAAGCGTTTCTCCCCTGAAAGGTGCCGAATGCATCCTGTAGTTTTAACAGTGTAGAGTCTTCTCTAGTGTGGATTCATGGGTCACAGCAATATCAATTTTACCCGCCTAAAATTATTACTTAAATCCAAACTTATGACTGTCTGTTATTGGACCCTTGTCTGTTTCTGGTGCCGTTACCCAATTTAACACGCGTACTTTTTCTTACCTCGATACCAAATTTACAAAGAAAATGTGTCACGAGAAAGTTCTCAACCTTGTACATTTGTTCTAGTTTGACTTGCTGTTGGTTTAACGTTAGCCCTAAACCTATTTTTCAGAGAAGATTTGCATTGTTTTATACGTAGCTTTACGTCACGTGCGTAGAAATTTTAATTAATGCTTAAAAAGACCTACACTCTCTTCGAAATGCACCGCTCAAAACAATTAAAGGATATTGTATGCCTTGTGCAAAACAAAAGGGATTAACAAACAATTTTTGCATAGAATCGCAAGCACAGTCAAGGGAGTCACAAGTACAAATTTTACTCAATTTCAAACATTTCAGTATGCAAATTTTGAGTTTGACGTCCATGACGACGTTTTAGTGGCAGCGAATGAGATTTCGCGCTAAAACTATTGTAAGACAAAGCAGAAAAGAATGATCGACATTCAGTAAGCGCGTTGTTTCGATGAGTGTGATGTCTCTGCGAAGCCATTTAACGAAATCAAAAGCTTCTAGAGTCTTTCGCAGGCTTAAAGGGGAGCCAAGCACAAGCCGATGCAGCAGAAGCTATTGAAGTTTCGCAAAGTGTAATTTCCAGGATATGGAAATGTTTTTTAGAGACTGGAAATGCTGGCCGAAGATCAGAACAAGGTCTCAGGCGGGCAATAACGCTCAATTAAGACCAGTATTTAGCTTTAACGGCTCGGAGGCACAGAAGTATGAATGCAACTCCACTACAACGACACCCTTGCTCGGGTACTGTCACCACAATTTTGACACAAATTGTCCGAAATCGTCTTCACGCTGTAGGTTTGTATGCACGTCGACCAATGGTGTGTGTCACATTAGCTGCAAGGCACCGTCGCGCTGCAGGGAGAGGGTAACAGAGCCAGTCTCTGGCCAGTCCCGATCTTCTCTTCATCCTGATAATGGTGTATTTTCATCTGAAGGGAGCGTGGCATTAGAAACAAACCGAGCGTTCGAGCACGAAAGTGTCAAATTTGGTGGCGGTGGTGCGAAGGTATATGCTGGCATCTCCATTGATAAGCGCACCGATCTGCATGTCATTCAGAATGGAGTTCTGAACGGTCGCCGAAGTAGGGGTGAGAACCTCAAACCTATTGAAGTCCCTTACCCTGCAGCAATCGGAGATGACTTCATGTTAATGGACGGCAATTGTAGACCACGTCGTTCTAACTTGGTGATAGATTTTCTTTTGGAGAAAGGAATTATTCAAATGGAATGGCCAGCATGTTCTACAGATATGAATCCAATTGAGCATGTTTGGGACATTCTAGGCAACGAGTTTCTAGACGCTTACCCCCTCCACAAACTCTCCGGAAACTGGAAAGAGCTCTTCAAGAGGAGTGGGGCAGAATACCCCTGCCCCTCATTAATAGCATCATTGATTCCATGCCTCAGAGGTGTTTTACATTGCTGGCCATCCGGGGTTACCATACCCCCTACTAAAAGCGATTTTATTTTGAGGAAATCCACTTTTTTTACTTGCTTTTCTCTTATGCACAAAATGCGTTTTTTTCCTTTTGTACCCAAAAGTTTTAAAAAAGGTATTTTTTTCTGCCAAACAAATGTAATTTTTGTCTTACATAAATTACTACGTCTGTCGATAATGTCTCAATCATCCGAAAAGTTCTTCAGGTGCAAGATCAACACAAAACCTTAATATCCTTTAATTGTTTTGAACAGTGTATTAGAGCCTCAAGCCCCAATCACTCTCGGTGCGCTCCTGCCCTTGCACAGATGTAACACCGTATTGAAATATTAATAAACAACTTACATTTTTAATGTCGAAACATTGGATATGAACTGATTATTCTTCAGAACACCTGCAAAAGTTTTAGGCATGGAATCGGCTTCATGAACATTTCTTCTTAGTGAGTAAACAACTCAAATGAGAAATGGTGACCTCAAGGTCAAGGTATTTTCGGGTTTAACCCTTAAAACTCATTCCTCAATTTGATATTTCATAATCTGGTTGTGACATAGTACACAACGGCCACAACCGTAGCACAACCCAAAAATAAAAAGAAACAAGATTTTTATTTAAAAATCTAAATATAATGACAAAAAACATGCTTATGCAGTATTCAGCCGATATTGGATCAATACTTTCTGTCAATCTAAGTACAATATTGCTGATGCAGTGTAAGGACAATATTGGCGCAACATTGTAGCAATCGGGCCAATATTAGCCGAAATATTACCAACGTGAACTTGGCTCATGCCAATATTGAGCCAAGATAAAATACTGCTAGTGTATCGCCAGTAAGAGATATTATGAAAAAATAAGTAAAACATTATCAGCTTAAACATGAATGCATTAATGTAAAAAAATATGTCGAAATAATTTCCGTTTTTTCATAGAAAAATTTCAAAATTATTTACGTTAGCTGAGTTTAAATGTAGCTAGTCGTCATAATTGTACATCGATTCATCTATTCCTTTAATCGTTAATCAAAGCTATAGCACCATATGGGACTAATCACGCTACCTTCATACTTACGATTCATTAAAGTTAAACACATTTTATTACACTCGGTTTAGTAGAGCCACATATTAAGCTGCAAGAATTTATATTAAAACCGCGAACTTACGTGTCGTCATCGGAGTGTACTCGTACGTATTTTGAGTCAGTGAGGAATCTTCATCTTGTTCCATGCACAAACTGGGGTCTTGTAAAAGACGCTCGTGGGGTTTCACTGCTGCAAACAAAAATACTAATGAACATGCTGCAAATTTGGTAACGTGTAATATCGAAACCGTGTTATACGAGGGATGCCTGTATATATATATATATATATATATATATATATATATATATATATATATATATATATCATGAATAAACAATCTAAATAAAATTGAAGATGCAAAAAGCAAGATTATAAAAATGAAAAAAGATGAACCAGGGACCGACACTTTCTCAAGGGGAGGACCGGTCCCTAAGTTCACAAGGCCCTTTCTGTTTAGCAAAAGGGAAGGTCCCAATACTTTGCTACCCTCCCTGAGAGCCTTGGAGGAAGAATGAACAAGAAAAAACGTATGTATATATATATTATATATATACGTCTAAACAAAATCAAGTTTACTCATTATACTTTCACTTTACTATACTTTGAATGAACTGAACTTATGTATCACCTTTTTGTTTATGAGGCTTGTTCATAGGAAGATATTGCATGGTGGTGTTATCTTCTGAAGATGTGTATGTGTGCTGAATAGTAGACCAAGTAGATCTCGTGGGAGAAAGCTCAGAAACATCTAGAACAGAATTTAAATATGTATTCTTCTTTCTTTCGCTCTTTCTCTTCCTATATATATATATATATATGTATGTACTATACCCCTTTAAAGATTTGCCCAAGAGTTCTGAAACACCCTGTACGCAAAAATACACGACAAAGCCTCGAACAATTTGGAAAAGCACATTCTATACATACATATAGTTTTAAACACTTGTTAACCGCTATATTTCCCCTCAAAACGTCGAGTGAAAAGTGGTGTAAATCACAAAACGCTGCGTTTCATATCTCGGTGAATTTCGTTCTTACTAATTTCAAACTTTTTATGTTGGAATTGTTTTTCAATGGAGATTATTTCCCTAAATATAAGTCAGGGGACATGAGGTCCGTATAAAAATTTAAATTTTGTGTTTTTTGAGCTATTTTCAATTTTACTTCAAACTTTTAATATATATATATATATATATATATATATATATATATATATATATATATATATATATATATATATATATATATATATATACGAGAGAGAATAAATATGTTTTTTATCAAACGCAATTTACATTCTCTCATTACTATTATAGATTTAAACACTGACTATTAAGTTAAACGTTGGAAAAAAAATATTTCAGTACAATCGTAGTTATTTCTTAACCTCAAATGTGAAATACTTGGTAAATTTAGAAAAAAAAATAAATAAATTTGAATTTTGTCATCTTGAATTCAAATTATGATTTTCGCAATCACGAGTGTCTGTTTGTATGTGTGTGTGTGGGGGGGGGGGTATGTGTATGTGTGTAGGCATGTGTGTTTATGTCTGTGTGCAGTCATGAGTGTGTGGGCAGTTGTGTGTATTTGTGTGTATGTGTAGGTGTCTGTATGCATGAGTGTGTGTATGTGTTTGTGTATGTGTGTGTATGGTGGTGTTTGTGTATGTGTTTGTGTGTGTTGGTGCGTGTATGTATGCGTGTGTGTGTAGGATATGGACGCAACCTTTTCGCTAGAGGAGCAGCATCGTGAGGCCGGCCGACGCGACGGGTGGTGCTGGCAGAGGGTGGCGCCGCGCCGGTGGGAAAAATGATAGCACGCCAAAAACAGTCAAATGAAAGCAATAAGCAATCGTGATTGCTCAAAAAGTTTTCTAAAGTACTACTAGGTCGTGACAGAACATCTTTCTCTTTCAACTCAAATATTCTACTTTCTACGAATATTTCCAAATCGAAGGCCTGCTGCTAGAGTTGTTTAATACATTGAAAATGGCAGTAGGGATTCGTAAAAGGGGGAGATGCCGGGGGTGTTTCAAACTTTTTTTTTGCTGCGTTGTGTCAAGGAACAGCAGATGTTCAAAGTTACATCTTTTATATTTGAATGAGCTTAAGCACGTGTAATAATGCTTTGAATGATCTAGTCGAGTTTTTTATTCTAAAGTTTCAAAAGTAAATGCATAAAGTGACCGTGATTTTTTTTTCTCCCTTCAAGAATGTTATTTTTAGCTGAGAATTCAAACGCTTTTCTTTTTTCGGTCCTATACACAAGACAGCTACTTCCCACAAGAAGAAAAGCATAAGTTAATGTGCGTTTTTTTTTCTAAGGTCGCCGAATTCCATTAACAAGAGATCCTTTTTAAATCCATACGGAACACATTTGCTATCGAAACCAAAAAATAAAACTTTTTTAGGGCGAATCTACGCGAAAAGAAGTTAGTACAATAGACCCTCGTTTTACGCGGGTTTATTTCACGCAGTTTCGATTACACGCGGTTTAAGATTTGACACCTTTTTTTTTTATTTTACGCGGATGAGTTTCGGTTTCACGCGGATGCGGCAATGCAATCAGATAAAAATTTCCCCTCTTTCAAAATTCAAACTCCTAAAGATTCCAGATTACGCGTAATCAACTGCATTTTGGCGTGATAATAATTGAGTTTAAGCCACTGGAGACATTTTATGCGATTGGTTCCAGAGCTCTTTCCAGAAGTAAAGTTATTAAACTCACACAGTTCAGAACTCACTGGAAGTTAACAAGAGCTTTTAGGAGGGACAAAAGAGGGCAAAGCCTACGAGGATACCGATGTCGGTGACGCACAACCAAAAACGTTCACACTGAAAATTTTGAGTCATTCCTAGACAATAGAAATGATCTTTCTGGCTTGTTAGTGAAGGAAGATTCTATCATGGAAATGACGCAAGTGATCATGGATGCGTTAATGCACTGCAAAGAATTGCAGAGAAAAATTCTTAATGACTGCCAAAAGACTATCATAGCCAGCTCTTCTTTATAAAAGAACACGAAATTAATTTATGTTTTCTTTATGCATGTTGTGCATAAAAGTCTATATAAGTACACTTTAAACTTATTATACAATAAGTTATCACTATGAATGAAGTATTTTGTTATGTACGGAACCAAGCCCCTATTTTAACACTAGTATTAGGTCTCAATTTACGCGGTTTCGATTTACGCGGCATTTCCTTGGAACGTAACCCCCGCGTAAAACAAGGGTCTACTGTATTACTGTTTATCAAGCTTTCTGACTGAAATTCCCGGGCTACTCGCAAAAGTTTGGTAAGGCCGCACCTTTATTATCCAGCTTTTAAGTCATAAATAAGCGAAGTCGATACTGACATAACAAGTGTACTTAATTTCTCTCTTTAAATGTGTGTGTGTTTGTGTTTGTTAAAGACAAACTGCTGACTGCAAATTAAAAATGCCATATTTCAGCCAGGGTATTTTTAAAGCCATGCTTGCATTTTTAAGGTTATGCTTACATTTTTAAGGACTAAGTTAAACTAAAACTGAAGGTAAGAAAATCCACAATTTAATCATTAATCATTATATATTTTTCTAAAACCTTCTCTCGTCTTTATACTATTGTAAAAACTTTAATTTCATAAACAACACAGTATATCAACTGGTTCCTATACTTAGAGTAGACTTGAAAATAATCACTCTCCACCAAGCGACTAAACTTCTAGCTTTAGTGACTAAATAAAATACTCAACCGACCACTTTTTAAAAAACCTACATGTCCCAAATAAATATTACTTCATTGATTTTTTATTACCTTATCTTTTATAATTTGTTGCACTTAGTGTGTGATGTAAACACGAGCCCGAATTCTCACATCGTATTCCATATCGCCAACGAATAGGAAAATCATACGCACACTTCATTTTTCTTAAATAAAATTAATAGTTGAATCACCCCTATACCTTTTTTTTTTTTATAAATATTCATAAGTATAACGTTTCTATTTGGTCTCGTATGTAAATGTTTAAATTTTTAAAAAAAGTCCTGATAAAAGGGCTACTAATGATAAAAATGTGGCTACTAAAGTAAGACTGTCTACCGGCCTCTGAACTTAAAATTTGAACTGTGAGGATTACTCCGAGATAATTTTAACGCCTCTACAGTCGTATTTCACGTATTGAAAATCGAAAATAAGCCTTAAAGTTTAGTCAGCGTATTTTCACTTTTTATAATTTAAATAAAAATTTAGCATCATGTAAAAAGAGGGGGGAAGTAATTGAATTTTTTAAAATTACATTTGAATGTTTGGCTATATATTTCTTTTAATGGAAGAATCGTCAAACATTCTAAGTCTTTAAAATCAATCTAGTACACATTGCATATTTTCTTTCCCTGCCATCGTCCATTTCATCCTTAGAAAAAAAATCTTTTTTTTTTTTGAATTAATCACTATTACGGTTTTTTCATCCGAAACGTTTTTCACCCCTCCAAAATATGTTAAGGAGTATTTTCATACTTTGAAAAATATCCTTGAAATATTTCCCCCTGTACTTCATGTGAATGTTTTTCTAATAGAGAGAAAGAACATTCTCATATTCCACAAATCAAAATGTATTCATTATATGGATGCCGCCCTTGCCAAATCGATTAACTCCGTAAGACAAAAAGTGACGAAAAGTGATGAGGAAGATGGTGTTATTCACAGGAGTAAATAGGCCCTAGTGTTACATTTGGCTTAATTTGGCTTAAATTATCTGCCATCACATGGTCAGAAATGTACTGAACCAAAACTTTACTATAAATTCACATGCTAAGCATTTTTAAAGCACTATTGAAGCAGAAATGAGGATTTTTTTTAAAAGTGGTTAATCGATTTGACAATTGAGGCATCCATGTATGAGCTTGAATATAGGGTAGGTGGTGTAAAGTCCCGCGATTTATAGTTTCTATAACGTCATGGTCAAGAAAGGATAGCTTTTCTCGCTTTCTTTTAATTAGGATCGTAGAACGGTTTGTTACCTATAACTGCTCCAAATTTACTATCCAGAAATTAACAGTTTAGTTGAAAATCGAAATTGCGGGGTTTTACCCCATAAAATGGGATAAAGCCCATTCAAGATGAATGTGTGAATAATAAGAGTGACTGTTCGAAGAAAACATTTCACAACCCCTATAGTGTCATTGATTTATTGTTATTCATCTGTATTGAACTCGAATATCTCATAAATTTAAACATGATTTTTTAAAAACTGGTACAAAAATGATTCCGTCTCCACAAAAGAAGGATTCAGTTACGTGGGAAAATACGACAGCCGCATTATGGAAAATAAGTTAATCGACTGAAGCTAAGCTATGTATAGTTGGGACAAACCTAACCTGGTTGCATAATGAAGGCGCTCTTGATTTTTATCACAGCAATTCGACGCTGCCAGGTTAGTTTAACCGTTTAACTGCAACTATAGGTACCTACATAGCAAATAGTTCACCCAGTTTATTCTCTAGAAACAGTTATTGCGTTGTGAAACTATGATGTCCTATGAGGTTATGACGATTTCTTAAATTATGTCTTCATTTACATTGAATGACTCTCTGTCTCAGTAAATTTGCTGGCTACTGGAATATTTTTTTAACAAAAAAAGAAAAAAAAGAATTACATAGCCTTCTCCTTTTTGGTACACTGGAGTTACCTTGACCACTTTGAGCAGGGATAAGCTTTGGGTTTTTCCCAGCAACTTTTATTCTAAGTGAAAGAAAATTATTCTTCTTATAAATCCCACACTTTTGTTCCATTTTTCAGAGATTTCTTCATTCGATCTATTTGAACCAATTTTTAATGTCTACCATACAAAACGTAGAAATGGCGGCAGTTAACTAAGTGCTTCATTAAGCTTGATATTTCTCATGGTTTCAAATTGTTTTCTTTTACAAGTACTGGGACAGAAATTCATACGTACGTAAATGAAGAAAAAAAGAAAGTTATATTATATTATTGGAAACATATTTGAATTGAAATGGACGTAAGGTTTTACATATAAAACTCCTATCCCAATTAAATCTTTATGAATAAATGTCCATCGACAATTTATTTTTATTGTAGAATAAATTGCACAAAACGCATGCTAAAAAAACTGCCAATAAAATTTCAAAAATTACAATTTTAAGCGCAGTGGAGCAAATCTCCACACCTTTGCGGATGCGGGAATTTTCTCCATTTTACCACTTTCTAAAAAACGCACCCTGTTGTTTTTACACAGGCATTAGAATAACTATTTTCACTCAAAGGAGAAGCTTTAACGCAACAGTATCAACGTGTAACTCCTTGATTATTCTTTTTCAAATCCTACATTTTAACAAAGTAGTAAAAACAGATTTACCCCTTTTTCTCGTGTCTAGAGTGCCTGGTAAGGACAAAATTTCATGATACAGTACATTTTAATAGGGCAAGCATACCACCTAGAAGTAAACTTCTCACTCCAACAAAGCGCTCATGTCAAAAAGTCGGTACAGGTTTTTACCCCGCGCGGGGTTTTACCCCCACCTACCCTACTTCTAATGAACTGAACATATGTATTACCTTCTTGTTTATGAAGCTCGTTCATACAAATATATTGCATATTGTTGTCTTCTAAAGATGTGTATGTCGGTTGAATGGCCAACCAAGTAGGCCTAGTGGGAGAAAGTTCAGAAACATCTGAAACATAACGAAATGTGTATTATTCCAACTGTGTATACATATACTAAACTAAGTCATTATCACATATAAAAGATTTTTTCAGCAAAATTTCACATTAGGTTCAGCTGTTTCATAATAACTACCCGTAGTTGACGCCTTGTTAGTCGTATGATTGTGAGAATGATGAATATAAGACTAATTCTAACGAATTCCTTCTTTTCAGAGATCTGAATGCCGTTAGACCTACTTCTAGAAATATGTATACCTTAGTGCAGGTGGATTCAACATGCAAATAAGAAAAGAAACTGAAAGAAAAATAGAGAAAGAAGTTTTTAAAAAATGAGAAGGAGAAAAGAAAAAAAAATCGGCCAAAGTAGAAATGAGGGCTACCAAATGATGAACAAAAAATGCAGGATCAGTTGGAGTAAATGAGAACTAGAAGTAAATGGAACCAATTTGTGTTACCACACTTGTGTGAGGATTTTCGAAACTAAACTATATTGGCGAGTGAAGATTAGGCAACATGAAAAGGACGTCATGAGATTTTCTCTTGTTACCAAAAAAAGTTGCAGTAGTCATTATTGTTCGAAGATGAAACTAAATAAATTGTTGTATAAAGTGTAGTAATATTTACTCCAAAGCAGATCCACAAAAGCAAATTAACTGGAATCAACTACTGAAGGTGACTAGGAAATATTTAGCTATGAATTTTCTTTCCCTATTACTTCAGGATATGAAGTATAGGCATTGCCATGAAACCAATACAAACTGCAGTGTAAGATAAATGAAAATAACTCAGCTTGCTATTCTTCCTGTTTTTTTTTTTTCTTTTTTTTTTTTTTTTTTGTACAGATGAAATTTTGATGTAAATTACACAATTGTATGCATTTTATATAAATTTAGTACATAATTTTAATTTTATACGGTTTCTCTTTTAAAACTTATTTCAAATTACACATTTGGTGGATTCCGCAGAGGTTACATGCGACCTATAGGCAGGGATGTTCACAGGAGGAAAAAGGGCCCAAGATCTTTAAAATGAGGGGTTAAATATACGTAGGGACGGTGGCGCAAACAATATGGAGGGCGCCCGTAAAAGTCATTCTCCAATCTTTCTGTGCACGCCCCTGCCTATGGGCTGCAGGTCGAATATCATTGGTGTGAAACTTCTTAAGCTTCTTAAATTGAAAATGCCCTCATTGACTTAATAACTTTATGTTTTTCTTTCAGCGTAATCATTGTCTGCATCAAATTGTTAACTCACTGAATGCAACAGAATTCTCTCCATTTTCAGAATTATCACCCTGCTCACATTCTTCAGGCAGGGGATAAGGACTACTACAGGAGCTCTGATCGTCTGTTTCATCTGTGCCTTCGTCCAAACTTGCTTCATGAATCTATAAAATAAACAAAGAGTGAAAAAAATGCAAACAAGTTACTTATTTTCAAATACTAATTTCGAAGTAATATCAAACAAAACCCCAGAGGTTCATTTCGTTATATTTCCGCCTCTAAACTTAAATGACTGTTTAATGCAATTATAATTCGAAAATGACTCGTAGTGTAATGTTTTCGGAAACTTTAAGCAATAACAAAACAGCGGTGAGATAAATTAAATACATCTATGGGAAGTAGTAAACAATATGCCATCAAACTTTTGGAAAACCAAAAATTAAAATATTATAGTATCACGAAGCCAATTTTAGCTCCGTAGTTTGACTTATCTTGTATCTCCATGTCATTTTCCTAACAAGTTAAGTTCTAAACTCAGTGTATCGGACAAGACATACAGTTAAAATATTTTTCTATTAACACTCTTAAATGTACACTTATCAATAAGGAAGGGAGCGGTAAAGAAGTGAAAATATTTTCTACTTTTCAATCACACTTCACGTATACATTCAATTAACATAACGATCCAAAATGAAAATTTCCACCATTTTCATAACGTTTTATATGAATTTCTCTACAAAGCAAGAAAGTCCCTATGGTGGTTGAAACGAATAATTGCAATTACGCACCAGATTCGACATTTAAATCGACAGAAAAGTTTTAAGAAATTTACTTGTATTTCAAGATCGTTATCCCCGCGGGAATTTCGAAATTCGTTTGGATCAGGAATTTCTTCAGATTGCAGAATCGTATTCATTTCTTCAAGAGCTAATTTCCAGCAAAGATTTTTCAAACGTTTTTCGATTTCTTCACCTTGCCGTTTAGCTTCCACTGGAAAAAAGATTCAGAAAACTGAATTTTTCGTGAGACAAAGATACTTTTGGAATAAATAAATACGCATTATTCAGTTGTAAAGGAAAAGGTGTAAATAAGGGCACCATATTTTGTTTTTGATTCAAAGTTGCTTTCAACTGGAAAAATTTTAGATATTTGTCTTTCATTAAAAACTATAATAAATATCCTAAATGCGAGAAGGCAAAACATCGCTTCTGAAATGGTCGCTTCAGAAATGAAATCATTGATGAATATCAATGATTTCATTTCAGAAGTGACCATTTACAAAAAGCTTTAAAAAAAAAAAGCCTCAGAAAGAACGTGGTGTAAATATGGGCCATCTTCAAAAAAGTCACCGGAAAAAAAATTTAAAAACTGGACAAAAGTATGCAAAATGGAAGATAATGTTTTATAACAGGATTTAAAAAAATCTTTACAGAATTCGAAAACATAATTTGCTCTTTCAGCCCCGGCACAATCAAAGTGGATCCTTATTCGAGACACAACACATTTCACCCACACCTCTCCCCGAGTGTCTTCAGAGAACTTTCCATCACGAAAGATGCAAGTTGCATTATTTGAGAAATATTTTTTGTTTAAAAAAAGAAAAGAGTTGGCATAATTATAGGTGCACTTTTCCATGAGAGCCCATATGTATCAGGGTTGCCAGACGTCCCGGATTTCAAGGGACAGTCCCGTATTTTGAAAAAGTGTTTCGCGTCCCGGGGAACTTCCATAAGGGGCGGCTCCCATATTCTAGCTATTAACATTATTTTACAAAATGGAGACATTATTTTAAGGGGGGGGGGGGGAATAATGTAAAACAAAAAATGCGAAATAAAAAGCAATGAGAAAATCATGTGGCAGCAAACGCAAAAATTAGGCGGCAGACCATGAGGAGCCAAATGATTGCTTCGTCTTTGCTCATTGACTAATCTCGTAAATATATCTCTGCGCATGCATCGTCAATCACAATGAAAAACGATTTTTATACTTTGATCGGTGATATTTTGTAAGGGGTTCAATGCTTTGTTACGATTGAATTTTTCAGATGTATCACGAAGAGACGTTCTACGTCGGAAAGCAACCCTTAAAAATGTCCCCCCCCCCCCCTTCACTACTAGAAGCCTGCACCGTATTTACTGTTCTTAAATCTGGCACCCTGATATGTACACCAACTACACCTAAGAAAGATGGCCACCATCACATGAAACATAAAAGCAAGCGTGACTAAAGGTGTGTTTCAAAAAGTAACTTAAAAATCTCCGCTTTCCGGATATCACTGTAGAATTAACTAAACATAAGAACGTGAAAAGAAAACGATTTCTCATGTCACTTTAAGGTTTGCAGTCCAGAAAAACACCAATTTGCACAATCACTCACACTGCATGGATACTACTTGAAGGAATGTTTCCAACTGCTCTTTGATATCTTATATTAGTAAATGGCACCATCTACAGTCCTTGCCGACAGTCTTCTGTATCTCCTCTACCATCAGGAGGGGTGTTTATATTTACATCTGTACCCGTTTTCGCACTTCTTCTCTATTAAAATACTTACTAATTACATAAATAAATGCTTTATCAAATACTGGCTTTAATATAATAATAATACTGGTTAAAATGTAAATGTCACTGAAATTTAAGATGAATAACTAATGTAGTAAGAGATATTTAATAACAATAATGAATTGTAGTCAAAAATAGTTTACTACAAATGTTTTAGAACTACACTGTTAAAAACTTTCCGGAAAATTTACGGTAATTGTTACTGGCATCCATGTTGCCAGTAACTATTACCGTAAAAATAAAATGTTACTGTAAAATATTATGGTTTCCTCGGTAGGCCACAGCAACCAGTTGGCGCTGGGATCGCTTATTTCTCCGGTATAAAGTACCATAAAAATCAGCGATGCGTTAGCGATGCAATTTTACAGTAACAATTACCAGAAAATCTTCCTGAATATTTAACAGTGCAGTTTTCTAATGTAGACTGGCCGTAATAGCTCTGAAATACTTATATGTATTCATGCATCTGATACAAAAAAAAAAAAAAAAAAAAAAAAAACAGAAAAACTGTTTTGATATTATGTTGAAGCTCTTTCATCAAACATTTGTTAAACAGCCAGTACAGAAAAATCTGAGAAAACAACAAATAAATTTTCAATAAATATATTTTTATTCACAAGTATTTCGTGGCACCATGTATTTTAGATTTTCCCAACTGTTTCTCGAAGTTTGATTCAAACTTGATCAAATTCAGAGGTAACACACCTCATACTAAGCGTTTTAATTAAACTTAAAATCTTCTCCACTTGTGGGGGGGGGGGGGATCTAAAAGAAACACTATGATGCAATAAGGACTTTCTAAACAAATAAAAACATTAAAAAAATAAAGAACGAACGAGATCTCTTAAATGTTTAGTATAAACAACGAACCAAATGGGAAGAAGCATTAGCTAAATAAGTAAAAACTCTCAATAAGTAGAACTAATACTGCTAATATTGATAAATAGTATGAACAAAATATAATTAATCGCGTTGTCGTATCACCTACAATACACAAACTTGATAACTTGTTCATCCAGGTTTTGTACAAAGACATGATTGTGTTGAAGTTAAAAATCAATTTTTACGTTTTAAATACTCTTTGTAAGAAATTTGACTTTTCACAATTTGATCACGTTGATCTCGTTTTTCCAGAAAAAAGAATTGAAATGAGATTTTAATATATAATATATCGGGGTCTTATCTATATAGTCGAGGTCTAATTTTTTGCAATATTCCCGTTTTCCAGACGCACGCAATTGAAATACCTTATCCTTATAGCACTGCAATGGTGTAAGTCTTGTTATTGTCCGTGTTTCAGGAGAAGGCACTTCGCCAACTCCGTACGCGCAGAGTTCCATGTTACGCGAGGGTGATCGGTACGCAATCCACGCACTTCTAAAGGAGACAACCAGTAGCCTTAATCTGGACATGCATTTTTATGTGCAAAAAAAGTGTTAGTGTCCTTTACATCACTTGCTTCACTTGTCTGTTGTCATTTTAGTTATTCTTACATTTTAAAAACTGCTGATTTTACAACAAAATGCTACGATCCGAGTGTACCTTCTGCCGCAAATAGCGAAATAGAATCATCGGAAACCACGTGGCGAGGGAGAAGTCAAGTGCCTTCTTGTGAAAAACGGACAATAGTTAGCTAAGCATCGCTTTTGAGATTCTCCGGTAGGCATTCTCTTAAATAGCTAGTTAGTTTTCATATTCTATTTTAAATTTGGTGTGCATATGTGAAGTAGTTGCAAATTAAAGTAAGACAAAACAACGTTAGAAGAAGCACAAATTTGTAAATTACAGCAGACACGTGTTTCGACGTTACAGGGAACGCCTTTTTCAATGCAAAAAATAATGAGCTTATGGATGAAAAGACATCCGACATGTCGGATGTCTTTTCATAAGACATCCGACATGTCGTTTCTTTTCTTAGAAAGGTCTTACCTTTCTATAGAATGTAATGTACGGGGGAAATACTTTTTGGGAGCCCACTTTCGAGTAGAGTATAACTTCGATTTAACGATAGCCGATTTAACGATTTCCTCAATTTAATGATACGTTTCACTGGTGCGGATTTGACTACATTGAATGTCAATGCTCCTCGATTTACGATATCCTTGATTTAACGACAACTTTTTCCAGTCCCTTGACAATCGTTAAATCGGAGTTATACTGTATTTTGTTGGAAATTAATGTAGAACAACAAGAAAATTATGAATATCATTACTCTCAGCTTGATCCAGCTCATCTTCGTCCTCTGCACGAACGACGATGTCGCAAAGAGCCTGCAAATTCTCTTCCAACGTCGACCGTCTTTTTCTTTCGATACTGCATTCCTTCGGAACAGACTGAGCTTTCAGCTTGCGAGAGTCTCTGGCTGCTCGGGAGCGCAGGTTGGCCGTGCAGCAATCCGAAACTACGTGCAGCTTTTTCGAAAAGACAGCTATGTTTCGATGACGGATGGTGACGTCGACGGTGCCATGCGATACCACCAGGAATTCTTCTGAAGAAACATACAAAACTGTTATTTTAAAAGGTATCATGAGAAATGGCTTTAAGAGGAGAACTGATATTGTTGTTGATGATAATATGCTGTAAAAGCATTGATTTTCGCGAGCCCATCTTAATCGCGAAAAATTAAGCCTCGCGAAATATTTCAAGGCCATTTCACGGAAAAAGGTCATTTTGTCCCGCACGTGGCGCCTCATATATTTTATTAAAACTGATAATTTCGAAAGATAATGAACAAAATTTTGTTGTTTAAGAAATCCCAAACATGTTTAAGATTTCTTAAGCAAAAACTTTAGTCACATTAGCTTTTAAAATTATTACTTTTGAATGAAATCTGTGAGTTGTCACGTGTAGGACAAAATGGCGGCTTTTCGTGTAGTGGCCCTTCTACTTTATGTATGCTTTATACAATCAACTTTAAGTTCTGTTCGCAAAAATTTCGCGAAATTTTCAGCTCTTCATTTTTGCGAAATTTATAGCTTCTACAATAATGCGAGACAACTGTTAATTCAGCTTATTTAGACTTAGTCCTAGAAGTTCATAACTCAGATCGTTACAGACGAAGATGAAGAAGGCGTGGCTTTTCAAAGACGTAATAATGATTTCAAAACTAGTATGTTGTGGTCATCACGAAACTTTCTTCTATATTTTTCGTCCCTTCCCATGCTTGACGAGGAAGCAATATTCCCAACAAAAACAAAATTACACATGCAAAAACTTGACGACCATCCCAATGTCTGAATTATTGCAAAAGCAAAGCAATGAGCGAAAATTGAAAGTTATTCGCAACTCCAGAGCTCGAATACGCTACCTTGCGAATATTTACAAAACTGCCGAAAAAACTAAAATATTGCGTTCCACGTGTTCATTTTGGGCAAAACAAACAGTTTGTTATGTGTATTTTTTTTTTTTTCATTTGCGTAATTCATCATTTGGAATCGTCATTCGCAACAGCGTAACATCAAAACTATCTGATATAAACTGTGAGTACACATATTTTTTTTTATCTTGTTCTGAGTGAATTTGAATAAATATCAGTTTTTCAATTCGATGAAAAAAAGCGGACTTAACAACATTGACTGGACACTAGGGCCATGCTGAAAAATTACTCTTTTCCTTAACCTAATTCCACATAAATGATTTAATTAATCTTTCTTATTACAGCATCCAACTGAAATGGACAGTATGCAAATAAATTTTCTTGAAAATATTAATCGCAGAACAGATTGAAAAATCCAGAAAGAACGTTAAGAATTTGAACAATAAAAAATAAAAGTTTGGAATTTTTATCGCTAAAATATCGCGCCAACTTAACTTTATTGCTCTGCAAAAACTCATTATCGGTGGAAGAGTTTCGCCAAAAATCTGTTTATAGGGTTATGTTTTTAAAGAATGGTTTTATTGTGTGAAAGAATAATGTATCTTTTGACAAGATTTCGCATATCAGTTAAATCATTTCCATGACGAATGAATTAAATGCATGATGATTTCTTTTGATATCCAATCATATAGTCATAGAAATAAATTATCTAGTGTTAAATGTTACTCTTGACAGTCTGTCACGTATGTGCACTATGTGACAAAAATGTCAACAAATGCCTGAAATGTCACAAAACCGGACATTATATGTACTAATGTATAGAAAAAACGGTACAAAATGAAAATACTATTCGAAGCGAACGAAAAATTTATGAATTGCGAATTCAACATCGTGAAAATGGCTGCTTCAGAACAATTTACTGTGTGTTCTGCATTAATTTTTTACTTTCGTAATACTTTTTGATTTCTAATCTCTTTCTACATGGGTCAGAATAACCAAAAGACTTTGAAAAATCTTTTCAAATGAATAAAGTACAAAAAACCATGCATGCGAACAAAAATTTCTCTCATTTCCTAAGTTTAGAAGCAATTTATACGTTACAGCGTGCGTTTGTTTTAGTTTTTTCATCCGCCGTTAGACAGTGACTGCAGCGCCCCTTATAGTTTGCTGGAGTTGCGAATTTTAAAAGCCTTGTTTGAGTTAATTACAAATATTTTATTTGTTAACAAACATAAAATGGCAACAGTTAAAAATTTTAAATCATTGAGATAATATTTCCGATCATTTCCATACAATTAAAATCACGAGAAATACGCAGACGACAATCTATTACGATTTATCTTTCTTATTGTTGCATTAATAAAGCTATTTTTGTTCGCAAAAAAAAAAAAAGAAAATAAATTTGAATTCTGAAATTTTGAATTCAAATTATGTTTTTCGCAATCACGAACTGAGACAGGACCTCTCCTCCTGGGCGGTTACTTGTGCATAGTTGTGTGTGTGCGTAGACCTGTGTGTATGCACGTAGGTGTGTGTGAGTGCATGTGTGTGAAGTCGTGTGTGTATGTGTGTGTGTGTGAACGTGCGTGTGTGTAGGACATGGACGCCTCCGACCAGGAGAAGCGGATAGCTCAAAACCGGAGCAGCCGTGCCGCGCCGCCAGCAGAGAATGGTGGGCGGTGGTGCTGCAAAGGCTTCTGGTCCAAGTTGAAAAAGGCACGGACACCAAAAACGGTCAAATGAGAACAATAAGCAATCGTGATTGCTCAAAAAAATCAACACCTCTTGGACCGATTGGCGTCAAAATTGAACCAAAGCCTGTTTACATATAGATTCACATATATTCCAAATTTCAACCAGAACGTAGCATTACTTCTTAAGATAGGGCACTCACAATGGAAAAAAAAAAAAAAAACGGGCGATTGCGCTACCCCCTTTTTAGCTGTTGACACCAAAATAAAATCAGCTCTTATACCCACTAAGGGCTACTTGTCGATAAATTTTTCTTTCGTTCCGTTCATTATTTCTTGAGATACAGCTGTCACAATTAACGACAAAAAACGTTCTATAGCTCAACCCCCGTTTGAGTTATTGACACCAAATTGAATCAGCACCCTTTCCTGTTAATGGCAACATATGGACCAAATTTTGTTTGATTCCGCCAGTTACTTCCTGAGGAATAGCAAGCACGCGTAACTCAAAAAACGTCCTATTGCTCTAGCCCCCCCCCCCTTGGTGGAATTCGCGCCAAAAACCAATGGGCACAAGTTCACGTAGGGGCACATATGTGTACCAAATTTTGTTCGATTTCATGCGGTAGTTTTTGCTGTAGAGCTGCCACAAAAAACTGGTCACACACAGACGTGACACACGGACACACACACATACACACACACACACAGACAGACATTTTTCAAAAATGGTCGAAATGGACTCAGCACACCTCAAAACGTTCGAATCCGTCAAAATTCGAAATTTTGCACGAATCCAATACTTTTTTCTATATATTAGATATAGAAGAATGTAAAAATCTACTGTAAGGAAGTTTACCTGGAATAGAAAACTGTAAAACGTAAGGATTTATCTTCTTCATCTTCATTGTTTTGTGTTTGTCCTGTTGTTCGACCTGCGCCACAACCGACCCCGAATCCCTCAAGATGTTGGGCAGTATCACATATACGAAACTGTTTTCCTGTGGAGAAAACACAAACACGCACTTGAGAAGGTTTGTGAATGTTTGAAATTGAAGCATTTGAATGAATTCTAAAAGAAACTCAAAAACACATGTAAAAGTATTTTATAAAGCAATTAACTTGTTTTTAACGAACGAAACTCAGGATCCGGGCGGTCATTCCAAGCTCGTTAGCTTGCCAGATCGAGATTCTCGTTCACGTGATTGGTTGTGATGTAGAAATGTCGCAAAATAGTATTCTAATCTACTCGAACTTAGCTTGCGGCTAGGTTCAAGTAGATTAGAATACTACTTTGCGACATTTCTACATCACAACCAATCACGTGAGCGAGAATCTCGATCTCGCCGCCTCTCTTGGAATGACCGCCCGATATATCTGCCAGTGGTGGGACCGTTTTAAGCAGAAATGCCACATTCAGTTCTACAGTTGAGCAAACAATTGCACGCAGAATCTTAAAGAAAACGGTTCTGTATTTATTATACTACTTCCAAATACACATACTAAAGAACTGTTATAAATATTGCCTGGTATCACGTGCGACGTATTTCACTAATGTACCATAAATACCGCGATCAGTAACAGAGGTTGAATTGAAAAAAAAAGCTCCTTTTTAAAAATTCCTTTTTCCCAGCTTGAGAATGTATTTAATTAATCGGTAAAGCCATTCATGGGAAAACTTGAAGCCATAATTTCAGCTCTCTATTTAACTATAATTGTCCCACGAAGAGATGAACTGGAAGAGAAATAGAGCACTTCATTTTGTAGTAGCAGTTAAGACACTTTACTGCTTGAGCGTTCTCGCTGATCCTACCAATTACTAAATGAAATATTACTTACCATTGAATTTTCATCACGTATGACCCTTATTTGCGTTTCTGTTTACGATTTCAAAGTGGGGAACATGACTCACTTGATTGACCAGCTGCGGAACCAGAATCAAGTCCATCCTATTTGCTTTCGGTTTCGGAACGACATCTTCAATCTTCTGCAACAAATCCTCTGGGAAGGTGACGTTGTTTTTATCTATCCTGATGAAGAACTTGCCCCACAGGTTGAAGGACCGGAGGGGTGCCGTGTGGCAAGAGGTGACTTCTTCTGTCCGAAGACCTTGACAGAAGACGGCAATGGTCTTCTTGGGATCCAGTTGCTTGAAGACGGCGAATGCGTCCCCTGGTTTGCGCTCCAGAAAGCCCAAGAAGCCCCGAGAGAACACGGTGATGTGCAGGGTGTTGTTGAGTTCGTCCTGGGGAACTGGTTCATGAGTGAACTTCGGAGGAAGGTCGTCCACGCAGACGGGCTTCAGCGAGGACTCCCCGAACCGAATCATGAGGTTGTTCACGACCTGTTCCGAGTCCCGGGAGAACAAGAGAAGGCACATTCTTCCAGAAACTGCAACAGTATCAGAACGAGAGTACATACGTTTCAGAAGAAAAAAAAACGCATTAAAATTTTAACACTCAAACAAATAAAGTCATATTCTATGAAAAATGAGCGAAACAAATAGGAAATGTGTATTAGTATACTGCCTTCGTAAGTTAAAAGGCAATAATTGCCTTTTTTTTTTTTTTTTTTTTTTGCATTTTTGTCATCTATTGTACGTTAGCTTTACTGTACAAGTTTGCTTATTTGGTTTCCGCTTAAAAAAAGGTGCGAAAAAAACGTCTAGTTCTAACATTTCCCTATTGTTAGTATTGAATCCAGCACAGATTTCTTCAAGCATCTCGAAAACTCATTTTTGTAGATACTACCGTTTACCTGCCCATGGCAGTATAGCTGAATCTCAGCAAATATTACCTCCAAAACTTGTAAGCTCAAGTATTCATTACCTTAAATAGATTGCGAGAAAACATATGTTTATTCAAAATATGTATCAAGACTCCCCAGTTTGAATCTACAAGTATAATAATACAGTATCTTACACGTATGAGGTGAGATACACGCAACATCAAAAATGTACAATACCACTTTAACTCATATCCAATGACTCCATCGTTGTCATGGCTACCATAGAAGCACACTTGACGTCGTAGACAATAAATAAACAACTTAACGTAAAAAAACAAAATAAGTTAAATTCAATACTGAACTCAAGCAAACGTAGAATTGCCAGTTTTATCGATACAACTAGATCAGAATAAAGTGTTTAATTGTACATTAAATAAGGAGTCGACTCATACATACAGGAAAATAAGGAAACATAGAAACTTAAGCAAAGCCCTCCTGAATTAAGTCATGAGATCGTTCTAGACCACCGTTCGTTTAAGAATCCAAGAACAGGAAAAAGCACATACTTCCAGAAACGGCGAACATTTGTTAGAAAGAAAATATATATATATATTTAAATCTAGAGCTTGAATACGTCCATTGTTGTTGTTTAAGATATTAGTCAAAGAGTTTTTTTTTTCCATCTAAAGGGGACTGCTTTCTAACGCTACTAAGCCTTTAGCAGACCTAGTGCGCTCCCCCGATACGGCATCCAGTCTTTCAGGTGCCACCATTAAGGCGCAGGATGTCAATGGCACGAATAATTTCGACTCCCTGTTTCCACCAGATGGAGGCACCTATATTCTCTTTGATGCGAAATTGCACTAGAAATTTCAATTTTTCCGAGGGCATTCTAAGCCAAACGAATACCCAAGAGATCTTTTACATGCCGCATAATCATACGAGCTGATGATTTTCTACATCTCGAAAATCCGCCGACTGGCCACTCAGAACAGAACCTGGATCCACAGGCGTAGAAGGCCAGCGCTTTACCATCATGCCACTAACCGGCTGTCAAAGAGGTAAATATTTCCATTTTGCGCGGACAAATTAGATGTTTCAGTGGGTAGGTCCAAATCCTAAGTAAGTGGGTAAGTCTTGGTTTACCCCTTTCAGCCGCTAGTAGTCAAAGACTGTAGCGCCCCCTAAATTTATTTGAATTGCAAATAAAGAATCATTGAAATGTATTAGAAATTTTAAACTTCAAAGAATAAAATCAAACACTATTAGCATACGTGGAAAAACCATTAGGAAGTGTTAATCCGGGTTTCGTTAAGTGGTTGACCTTTTTTCGTAACCTTCGTGCTTTAATCCAGTGGAAGTCAGGAAACAAAGAAACTTTAACAAAGCCTTCTAGAACTAGACCGTGAGGCCGTTTCTGACCTTTTTAGAATCCCAAGTGAACATGTAATGTGTGTAATTATACACGTACACTCGTGTTCAAAATTAAGAGAATTTTCAGCTTTGTTAAACTATCTCAAGAACTACTGGACCAATTTTTATGAAATTTGGAATGTACTGTACATACATTGATACAATATAAAACAAATAACCATCCAACATTTAAAATACACAAGCATGGTCGTCAACAAGCTCGTTGGAGTCGGATGATATGAAACAGCGAGATATACAGCAACGCAGCGTAATTCCGTACTTGAAAGAAGGTAGCTTATGAGTTTCTGGAGCAGTTGGTCCCACTCGCTCAACAACGCAGTTTTCGAGCCGTAGATGGTCCTAGGGGCCGTGGTAGCCCGATCGGTAGAGTGTCGAATTCAGGGCCGGAGGGTCCTGAGTTCGAACCTCGATGGTCGAAGACCCACCGTCGTCATTAAAGGGGACTGGGCGACGTTAAATATGCTCGTAGTCTCAATGTCCTCCAAGTGAAACGATACCTCTGGGGGTGCTAGCACCAGGCAGCTATTAGCTCCTGGACTAGTTCTAAATTCTCATTAACTGCTCGATCCGGTGATGGTGCTGCCATCAATCGGTATATAAAATAATGGAGGCAAGGCACTTAGTATGCAGTCCTCGACATAAATACAGTTGTAGTCAGTTGTGACTCTGAATAGGAATAGGAATAGATGGTCCTAGGAAAGGTTTTGCGACTTGCTGTTACCCACCCAAGAGGGTCTCGACATGCTCTTTTGGGTTGATTTGATTGCTAAGAGTGTAGTTATGAGAGCCATGGACAGTTGATTAGTAAACAGGAATAGAAAAAAAAATGAAGGGAAAAAAATTCGAATAGTAGAAAGAAGAAGAACAAAAACACAGGAAAGAAATGATGATCAAAAAGAGTAGTAAACGAATCAAAAAGAGAAATCGAAGATGGGAAAGAGAAAAGGAAAAAACATATGCAATACAATATCTTCGATTTTTAGCATTACCACGTGAGCTAATTTTATTCGAATGTGAGAAATATACAATAGTTAAGAATGAAAATGTCAACTACACATCCGCAAAATTGGATAAGGAAGTACGTCGGAAGTGAGAAATTATGAGACGACAAAATAAACTTCCGGGAAGCTTACCACAACTGAGAGAAATGAAAAATATCTAAAAACGCTTTAAATTCTGTTCTTTCAACGAGTAAGACCCAACTGAGAAACAAAACTCCCACTTTTCTTCATCAGTGTCCTGACATAACTTACGTATATAAGGGTCATGCTAACAAAAATAGTTCAAATCATGCCCAACACTTTTGAGTTTTATTTATGAATTTTAATGATTTCAGCTTGCTAATCATAAATTTTTAAATGATTCCCAATTTCTTCGTGTATGATGAAGTATCAGTAGTTTGTACATAAAGAGATTTATGGTTGGGTCTTACTTTCTACAAGTAAAGCCCAACCAAGAAACAACGTGCACATTCCTTGATCAGTTTCCAGATATAATTCATTTACGTTCATGTTCTAATTCATTTCATGTTCTATTTCATTCATGTTCTAATTATGCCCAACACTTTTGAATTTTATTTACGAATTTTAATAATTCTCACTAGCTAATCATACATTTTAAAGTGGTTCCCTATTTACCACTTTATTTACGTAAGCAATGTCAAAATTAATCAAGTTTTCATGATTAAGATCAAATAAATTATCATATAAATTAGAAGCAATCATATCTATTAAAGTAGAAGTGAAGTACTTTGAGTTATACGAGTAGGTTTGTTAATATGGGGTAGATCGGGGCATGTTTACGCAGTGCCCTTTTTTTTCAAAACGAATTATAACTGGAGAGCCAACAGTCATAATATATTGATTCTGCTCCCTAGCAAATATTCTCACAAGTATATGAGCATCAGTCGAGCTTCGGTTTACCATGCAGAAATAATTATCTGTTTTCTACCAAGTCGAGTAAATTTCGAGTTGAACGTTTTGAAGCTTATTGGGAATAATTAGTTAAGAAAGAACAAATATACAAAAATTAGCAGAATTTTATCCTTTTTCGGGAATTGTATTTGTATGAACTGAAATGGTATTAAATTTTTTTTCACATAAAAATAAATCCAAACTTGGCGACGGGGCAAGTTTACGCGTTGACATCTAAGCACCTTTTACGTACGTTCCTACTGTGTCTTACTTCTAAACGTGCCCCGACTCTGCTTTCGCTCCGAACTGTCTCAAAACTTTTTAATATTTTCATGCTATTTAGTTTCGAAAATCACCATTTAATTTTTAATTGAGTTACAAATTCGTATCTTATAGCTTACAATCATGTAGTGCTGTTTTCATGCCAGTTCGGCTTTTTCTTTAAACACTTTTCAGTGTGTAATAAATTTGCTTTATTTTAACGATGGTAAGACATTACGTTCAAAACACTAACAGAACCATGTTAGGTCTCAAAATAAATATGCGTAAACGTGCTCCGCGTCCGGGGCATGTTTACGCAACCGACTTGGACTTAAAAATATTTTTTTTAACGGTTAAAAACACAAACTGAGCAACAACTGAATATACCAATTTTGACTCTATTAACTGCTTCATAAAACCGCAATGTCTAAAATTTCCGAAGAACATAAAATTTAGAAAATTCACAGAAAAAAATCCTCGTTAACGTGCTCCGGTCTACCTTACACTCATGTCCAAAATTAAGTCACAAACAAAAAAAAAAACTGAAAACTATTCAGTGTTGACACGAAATTTGGCACAAAGGTATATTACAATGGGAGAAAGAGCATAGAAACATAACTATGTGGAAAAGATACCAATTGGGAGTTAAGAAACAGCGTATATCAAAAAGTGTTAAATTATGAATCAGAGATAAAGCATTTATCTCGGGAAAAGCCTGTCTAATATGGAGTGTGACCACACTCTCAAAAATGGACTTTCAAATTTGACGAAATTTTCTTCGTTTTTGACGAAACCACTTCCAGGGATATGCTCCGAGCGAACATTTCGTCAAATTGAAGAAACTGCTTTTGTTAGTGGTTTGAGGATGCGAATTTCGTCAAATGTAACAAAATATTTCTTCATTCTAGTTTCGTCAAATTAACAATCATTTTCGTAGTTTTGAGAGCATTAGTTTCGTCAAATTAATTTCGTCATATATAAGGACGTTAATTTCGTAAATTTTTGAGAAAATTTATTTCCTTTTTTATATATTTTGGAGCACATTAGTTTTTTTTTTTATTTTTCAGAATACAGTCGAACCTCGTTAATTCGAACACGCTTAAAATAAATAACTGCTGAAATGAACTTTTTTGCAATTCTTGTCTTATTGTTTATTGGTTTTCGGAAAAGGCGAACCACGTTTTTAATCGATTTTAATGGTCCCTTTAAGTTCGTTATAACGAGGTTCGACTGTATTTTATAAGATTCGTACACGTGTGATCAAATTGTAACTTCAGAAGTTTACCACCGTAGTTTCCCATTTTATTGCGTATAGTCTATTTCACAGGCCCGTCATTTATGGGGTCAGGGGGTCAATTGACGCCCCCCCCCCCCTCCCGTCTTGATTTTTGAACATTCATGTTTTTACACATAACTGGCCGTCGTTTTACTTGGTTTTCTGTAAAAATTTTATTGAGTACAGACTCTTTGCTATATTTGGGGAAAAATTTAAATAACGGGCCTGCAGTCCCCCCCCCCCCATCAAAAAAAAGACAAGTAATTGTTGAAAAAAGAGGCACATAAAATATGTCAAGCAAATTTTTATTTATGTAAAAATGCAAGCAAACAACTTCTTAAAAAAGGTAAAACAAATCATTGCAGATTAAACTCCCCATGGTATCTAATTAAACCCCCATAATGGGGGTTTTCTTTCAAAAAATCTAATTTTTGTCGGATATTTTCCAAATTTGGCACAGAGGTTCGTTATTGGAGGCTCGGGAATTCACACAAGGTCGTTTATGTCTCTCTATGTGGGGGGGGGGGGGGAAGGACGGACAAACCCGCATTGAGGGTTCTTCGTATTAAAAAAAGTTTTTGTCGGATCTTTTTTAAATTTGCCACAGAGGTTTTTAGATGCTCAAGAATCACGCACGGTAGTTTTCATCACTTTATAAGGAGGGGGGGAGGAGGGGGGGTTATTGAAAAAAATCTATTTTTTGTCGGATTTTTCCAAAATTTGGCACAGAGGTTCTCTGATGCCTGGGGATTCACGCAGGGTAGTTTTCGTCCCTCTTTGGGGGAGGGGGCAACCCCTATGGTAGTTTTCCTACAAAAAATCCAGTTTTTGTTGGATCTTTCCGAATTTGGCACAGTTTCGTTATTTGATGCTCAGGAATTCTCATAGGGTGGTTTTCGTTCCACTATGGGGGGCAACCCCCATAGGGGGGGGGGGGTTCTTATGAAAAAACAGTTTTTATCATATCTTTTCCAAATTTGGAACAGAGGTCCTCTGATGCTCGGAAATTCACACATGGTAGTATTCATATGGGGTACTACATTGTGATTAAAGGACCTATGTGCCAAATTAGAAAAAGATCTGACAAAAGCCTGGATTTTTGTACGGAAAACTCCCCTAATGAGAGAGGGGGGGGTGCCCCTAAAGCGGGAAGAATATTTCAAACTGTTTGGACTACATCGCGATGCATCGCTACATCGCGATGTAAGGATGGCGATGCATCACGATGTAGAAATTCCTACATCGCCCTGTCCTACTGGGAATATAAAAGTGCTACTTCCTCAGCAGACATTGGGTTCTGAAAAATAAATCATGTGCCACTTTTATGCACAGTTACATCGATATATGCTCGGGAGAAATTTGCTGGGGATTTTCTTCTTCATTGCATTGCATGAAAAAATTCTAGAAAAAAAAAAAGATTTTTATCCAACTTATACCACAAATTTCAAAGAAAAAGTGCAATAAAGTGGACAGCTTTAAGTTAGTATATCTTTGTTCTAAAATTAGATACAGAAAGTAAAATTAGATTATCTTAAAAGAAAAAGCTTACATTTTTCTTTTTCCAATCAATTATTTGTTTTATTAATTTTGCTTGTATGTAGAATGATTATTTGGCCAAATTTATGTTTAATACAGGAACCTTATTATTGCATGCATTTCATACTTCATACTTTGAAAACAATTCTCTGCCAAAATTGCAAAAGGTATTTGAAAATATGAATCTTAAAAAAATGCAGATGTGAAATAAATCTTTTGTTAAAATTATTTTAGTGTAATGCTTGTTAAATAACTATAAAATATACCTTTGCTTTTTACCTCTAAGTTTTTATTATTATTTCCATACATGTGTAACATGAAATCAATGTATAATATACGAACACTGTGAATATTGTTATAATTATGGAAAAAATCTTCGTCTGTCTTGGTTCTGATTATCTCCATGGTGTTGAATCCATCCTAAAGAGTTTTAAAAAGAAAATATATGTATAATAAGTAAATGTGTAAGTCCATGGGTGTATGCTCTCATGCACATTGATCTTTTTTCTATTTCGAGGCAAGTTTTACGATTAAATGCAGCAGCTTATTTCTGAAATAAAGCATTTTCCCACAATTTCTTTCAAAATTGTTCCCCTTTAGTTAAAAAGCTACGATTCTCTTGTGACTTTAAGGAGCATCTGATTTCATTTTCATATTTTTAAAAATATGATTATTTCGACGGTGACAGCTATTTTTCCAAGCAGATTGCAAGAGTGAGTTATTTTTACAGCGGATGGGCAAAATTTTTATTTAGTCGGACAGACAATGATTTCTCTTCTCAGTTGGTATCTGAAATTAATTTTTGAATGGCGTTCTGGAATTAGAGTTTCTTCAATTTATCGACAATCAGCATTACTTAGCCATTAAACTAGTTAATTCCTTTGCATATCAAGTCGTAAATTTTCATTTTTTTTTTCGAGTTATAAAAAAAAAATCAAAGGTGCGACAATTGTTGATCTGTGATTTTTTTTAAATTTATTTTTTATTTCAGCCGACAGCCAAAATACACCGTTTTCTCCCGACTTTCGTTTTCAGATTTGTAGTTTTCTTGACGAATGTTTTCTGAAGTACTCCCTCCACCACAAATTAGTTCTATTAAGATACTAACAAATTAAGTAGTACTGAAACTGATGATTACGATTTATTTTTACTTTTTTCAGAAATTTTATTGTGTTATGTTATCAATAAGCAGCATTTACTTACCGAGCCTTACCTCCTTAAACCACTACCAAATTAGAGTTAAAAACCAAGGGCTCCAACACTCGATTAATTGATAGTATAGTACCTTGAAATCTTTAAAAAATATTCAAACAAAATCATAAAAGCGTCAGAATTAATCACTGGTACAAAAATATTCAAACGTCGCTCTACTAGTTTGAGACGGAGGGAGTATTACCAAGGAAGTATTACCTTTTCCCCAAGCATATTTGATTTCTAAAATATGTAATTTTTACGCAGTAAATAAAAAACACGCCAAGGGAGAAGAGTTGCCAAAGACAGGGGAAACCCAATAACATAGTGCTTTTCTTTGTTTGTGTCTTGAGAACTAATTAACAAATGGATTTTCTTTTTTGTTTTCTTTTTGATTATCCTTTCAATTTTTCAATTAAAGTATAGCTGTTCGGTTAAAATTTCAGATATTTTACTTTGCATCCAGCAAAAATCACAACCGTAATTTACATTTGGATTAATTGGTAGTTCATCTATAAAATGCTTCTTAGTCTGGTTTCATGTAGACCCGGATTTCTCATTTTTTGTTGACAATACCTTGAAACGTGAAATATGGCAATAAAATTAATGCTCATTAATTTTATCCGTAGAAACTATGTATAATGGAAAAACTCATAATTATCAAAAATCATGTAACACAAATTGACTTAGAAAAACTTATAAATTTAGTGTATTAAGTGTGGAAATAAACAACAAAAAATGCTTATCATTATTATTTTCAAAACATGCTACTATATATGTATTTTTTTTTTAAATCGAGGTTAAACATTAAAACTCTATTTTCATTAATTTATTTAATTTGCGGAAAAATTGAAAAATATTGAAAATATTCTGCTGAAATATCAAGCACTAAGATAGAGTTCTTTACGGAAATTAATATCTTCTCTAACTTAAAATGATTTCTATTAAACTGATATTTACTTTACTTAAGGTTTTTGCAAGTAAAAAAAAAGGCTCCACAAATAATGAACATAAGCACTTATTGCTAGAAACATCTGCCGTAGGGAAAGAGATTATATAAACAACATGGGGTAAGCATTTATAAGTCCTGTCTACGAGCAAAAAAAAAAAAAGAGGGTATCATTTCGGATCCAAAAGCTGATATAAGCGATTTGCATTTATTTTTTATTGTATCAAGCGCTTTTTTTCCTCGAGTTTCATCGGTTTTATTCAAAGATTACTAAATAATTATTTTAACATATTTTTTACGAACACTTTTGTGTTATAAAGTTCTTGATACTTTTTGATTATTAATTTCTTCAAAATCATATTTCATTTTGCTATTAAAATATTTCATGTAGTTTTTTAATATTGTTAACCCATTCCAAAATATTAATTTTTACTAATGGGTAGAGCAATATTTCATTGAAAATGATAAGTGTACGAACACTTTTGGGAGCAACTGTATAAATTATAACATTGAATAAAACATTACATGTAGAGTGGCAGAAGAAAAAATATCAATACTTATTGGGGAATGGGTACATATTTGTTGAAGAAAATAAAAATGCACAGTGAAAAAAAAATTTGAACTATTAAACTAAAAAATATACTTTGTTTTACAGAATTATTTTTGTAAAATTCATGGAGAAGAATGAAAACACATAACCATGCAATATATTCAACGTTGAAATTAAAAGCTTCAAAGTTCTATGCCTTTTATAAAAGCGCTATATTTATCATCTGCGTTAGTTTAGCTACGGTGGAATTTTTTTTGTAAGTTTAAATTTGTACAAATTCTGTGGTCATGTTTGACATTTTTTTAACGAAATAAAGGAAGTACGTTTTTGGGAAAATAATGTCAATAAACCAACATTTCCTTTTGCAAATAAAAAAACAACGCTAGTTAAGCCTAACGTGGAGGTGACTCAAAGTTAGTTCAAAAAACACACAGAGTTCTAAACCTAATCGAACGGTTCGTTTTCAATTTTAATGTGTTTCAAACAGAACTAAAAACACAACACTAAACAAAAATGTAACAATAAATGAAAGGAAAAGCACATTGCACATGCAAATTTTAATAAATACTAACCTTTTTTTATGAATCTTTTAGGGTAATTTAACGAGCAAGTACAAGACTGAAACGAAAACTCCCAGAATGCACTGCAATATGACGAAATCGGGACAAAATAATTTCGTCAAAAAGTTGAGATTTCTGGTTTTGTCAAATATCACGTGATTTGGTGACGAAAGGATCATCGAAAATAACGAAATAGTGCTCGAGGATTGCCAAATCGTCAAAATTGAGCGTTTCATTTTTGACAGTGCACAGTGCAATGCTGTACAAGTTTCACAACCAACTGTCGTACTGTTTATGAGAGCATCAATAAATTCTTGAGGCAACAAAGCACATTCTTCCAAAAGAGCGGTTTTAAATCTTAGAGGGTATTTGAAAAATGGTTACGCTGTGCAATGGAATGGTTCTTCTTAGACCCTCTCAAACAAGTTCAACAGGATTGAGAACCAGAGACCTCGAGGGCCAGTCCATACGTCGATGATTCTCTTTCTCAACATGTTTGTGACCTTAATTTTGGACATGAGTGTAGTACATCATGTGTTGTAATCATATGTTCTAATTATGCCCAACACTTTTGAATTTTATTTACGAATTTTAATAATTTTCACTAGCTAATCATACATTTTAAAGTGGTTCCCCATTTCGTTGTGCATAATAAAGTATCAGTGGTTTGTACATAAGTAATTTATGGAGGTTTTTAAAACATTTTGAGCAATTCGGGTAAAAAAAATCGTTCTTATTACAAAAAAAGTCAAAATTTCAGAACAAGCATTAAAACAAAATCATTATACGAGGGCAGATTAAACATGAACAAGATTTTAAAAGAAATTGCCTCCACCACAAGCAGAGTCTTTTGCTACATAGTGTAGAAAAAGAACTTTCATGCACATTTTCCCCACCGGATAGGATTTTTTTTTTTTTTTTTGTTTTTATGCCGTCATGATAGATAGAAGAGGAACATATACGGAGCCAGTTGCGTAGTAACTCTACTCTTCTACACTTGTATCATCATCCAAACGCTGTCTTCCTAGGTCTTGATTGAGAGGTCAGTGGTCCAACCAAATGATAGTCACAGAGCGATAAGTCTGGACTGTCTAGAGGGGTCCAATTGAGTTTCATCCATTCCCCTCTCCAGTTGAAACATGAGAAAAATCAAGCAAGACATCGGTTGCCTTGGTCGCTTGTTGCGATATGCAGCATCTGCTTCATCCCAGTAGCATCTATTTATTGCCCTTCTTCAATAATGTCCCAAATGGCAACAATATTGTCTACAGTGATGCTTTGTCCACGGTGTGCTTTCCCAGGTAGCACAAACCATCGGATTTACGTTGGAGAAAGGTTGAAAATGCATCGCAATGGTTGGAAATATGTTTTGGTTAGATATTGGTTTTTTTCATACGCTCATTCGATCATTCAAAGCATTGGAGGATGGTTTAAAACTAACCTATATCCGACTAAACGCATTCCCAACTTATTTCTAACCTTCAAACCTGTTTCACATTTATGCCCATTCATTGCATGCTCGTTGCTGATTTGCGCGTTCTGCGAAGCGTGCGTAAATGCGTCCCATAAGCCCCCCCCCCCCCGCCTCTGCAGTCTTGTTGAGACCCAGGATTTGAAAGGGGTGAGGGAAGAGTGCACATAGCCATTTTCTTTTCATTCCAGGGTCACATACACAATTCACACGTGTCGTACTTGCTCACTGCAAATGTTCAATCCACGCAGGTTCAAGTCTTCCAAAGTAAATCAATTCATTTTTCCAACTTTTTCTTTCTTTCAATAAATTTTCTCTTTTTTTAACGGGGGGGGGACTCCCGATTTGGGGGGTCTCCGATGAATCGAAATTCTTAAAATTTTTGCGCATTCGAACTGATTTTGTTTTGTTTTGTTTTTTTTTTTTTTTTTTTTGATAGATGCTTTAACTAGTTTTCTAGAGAATTTTGTGAATGCTTTGAATTTGTTTCAGAATTTCGTGTTGTTCCTTTGCTTAGCCTTGATGGTAATTTTAAACGCACAATATTTAAAAACAGTTTGCTAGTCATACAAATTACACGTGCAATTTACCATAGAAATAAAATTGTGTCTTTGAATGAACTTTTCTCGTTGATGGATAAAATACATTAAAATTCCTTCCATAATAATAAAATGAAAAAAAAAAATCAATGAACATGAACTTTTGAATGAAATGGGAGAGTATAATATAGTTCGACAAAACAATAAAATAAGTACTTTTCATGATATTCAAGTTTAACTTACGTCATTTTAATTGTTATGAAGATTTACTAACTGAATGTGTAAGTGTATGATTTTTTTTTTTTTTTAATTTTTATTCTTATTTCAGGTCAAAGCAAAATTGAACCTTCAAACAAGCTAGGTTATTTTTCATGGCAGAATTTTAAAGTCAAAGATTTTATTCTGTCTTAAGAATAACCTTGCTGGTAATTAATATTTCCTGAAAAAGAAAAAAGAAACTAATGTATGCTTATGAAGATAATTTTCGAGTAATTATTCAGAAAAATAAAAGGTAAGAATTATAAATATCTTAATTTTTGTTCATATTTTATTGAAACGTTTGTAAATGATAGGGAAATGATAAATTGCATTTTTTTTTTTTTTTTTTTTTTTTTTTTTTTTTTAGCATTTTTATTCTTTGAAACAATATATTGATGTAATGAGTGAAAATAGTAAAAACTTTAAATGAAACAGGTTTGAGAGCAATCAGAGGTAGCAATAAAGGTTATGATGTCACAAAGGGCAAAAAGTCACATAAATTATAGGTACTATACATGATGCAACTATTTCTCTACTATATTTTAATTTATTTTAGCATATAAGAATTTCCATGCTTCAGCATATTTTTTTAATTTTTAGTATTTCTATTTCTACGCTTGTAAAATAATAATGATTTGATATATATTTGGTAAAGTATATTGATTTGATGAGGGAAAATAATAAAAAATTCAAATGAAATAGGCTGGAAAGCAATCTGAGGTAGCACACTATTAAGGTTGCGCATATTAAATTTCAATAACATTGGGAAAGAGTTGTTGGAAATAAATGTTGATTTTTCATCAGAATAGCGTCGGAAAATAATCAGTCTAACGTTGCAGCTAACGTTGGAAAATTGTTGGATAAGCGTCGAAATTTATATTGGGATAATGTTAAAAAGTGTTGTTTAACTGTTGTAATTTACATTGGAATAACGTTAGGAATTGGTTAGTTCACCGTTGCATTTTACGTAGGAACAGCGCTGGAAAAATGTTGAGATAACGTTGGAAACGAATCGTTGGATAACCGTTTTCCGACGGTGCACTTTAACGTATGTTCTAACGTAAGAGGCCGACATAAGTCTAACGTAATAAGCTAACGTTGGCCGAATGTTCGTGTGCTAGCTGGGCATTATGTTCATTTTCCACAGCTTCTCCTCCTCCCACAATTCATAAACTCGAGTGCACGAAAGCGTTTCTTCCCAAACTGTGCTTGAAACCGTCTCGAACTTTCTAAAGGTTTGGGGTCTTCTTTATCGAGAAATTTAATAATGATGCGTTGTTCAAAAGACGCGTACTGTTGTACAGTGCGCACTTCTTCCGCGAAGTTGACCATCTCTCTACTGTGCTTGAACACACAAAATCCCTTCTTCAGACATCTTCTGCCTCACCTTAGATTTATTGCTTACAGCAGTGTTGCAATCAAATTCTAGTTTATATTTGATTCAATTACGCAAAACTTATTTCAAGGGAAAAAAAATCTGTTTTCGCTATCAATACAAACGGAACAGAGAGGACGTTCAACAATTCAAATGAACATTCCCTTAAAACAAGGGTTAGAATCAGCTTGTTGACTGACTGTAGGATTGATAATTTACTTTTAAATAAAACAAAAACCGCCTTCAAAAAATACCCAGGAGCTAAAAGGCAAAAAATAACTGATTACACTTACATTTTATTTCCTACCTAAACATAGAAATGAAATTTATTTTACAATCCCAGTACAAAAATCAACTAAACTAGACACCGAATTATAAAATAAACACTGATTTAAATTATTATACGATGAATTATTTTAAATGCCTAACCAATTATATATGATCTCTTAATTTTTAATAACCTTTTGAAGCCGGGCCTCCTATAAACAGCTACATAACGTAACTGAAAACCCACCGAATCCTGTATTAAACACTAATTAAACTATACGCGAAATTAGTCTTTAAAATTAAACCTACTCAGTTACGTTAGGGAGTAGTTTATAATAGGCCCCGACTTCAAAAGGTTATTAAAAATTAAGAGATCGTTCATAATTAGTTAGATATTTAAAATAATTCATCGTATAGTAATTTAAATCAGTCTTTATTTTATAATTCGGTGTTTAGTTTATATATAGAGTTGATTTTTGTACCGGAATTGTAAAATAAATTTCATTTCTATGTTTGGGTTGGAAATCGAATGTAAGTGTGATCAGTTATTTTTTGATTTTTAGTTCCTGGGTATTTTTTGAATGCGATTTTTTTTTTATTTAAAAATAATTTATTTTCTGCTTTTTAGTGGTGTAAATAACACGGCAAGCGTCTCGGGAGACTTCCGACGACTGTGAAGAAAGGCTTTTTCAAATGCGTAACTATGTACAAAAAAAAAATTGTCTTCATCATTAGTTTAACTTTATCAAAGTTTGCTTTCTGAAAGCAAATGCACACGACACTTTAAAAAAAAAATCGTTTTAAGTTTAAATTTGTAAAATTGTAAATTTTAGGACTGTAATATTGTAAATTGTAATTTATGTTTCGCAATACGTGGCATGTAACTCGTGATAAAAGTCACATGTTTCTTCACATATCCCCACTATAGATGAAGATTAAAAATTCCACTAGAATGAATTTTATGTTTGCTTCAGAGAATCCTTAATTCAAAATTTTCATTATCATTACTCTTAATAATATTTTTTTTTAATACTTTCTTTAACTATGGGTAAAGAAAGTATATACCTTTGTTTTATGGCATTTGTTTATCAATGGGTTTTATATTTAATCGTCTGTGAGGGAAATTGCATGAAATTTATTGCTTTACCTTTACCTTTTCCCTAAAGAACAAATAGGGTAAATCAAAGATTTGGAACCTCAGACCACCCCTAAACAAAACCAACACTAAACAAAAAAAAAAAAGCATAAAAACCGATTCACTGAGACGATATACAAAGTTAATAAAGTACAAATCGATTTAAATGTGAGTATGATATTTGAAGAGTTCCTTCAATTTCATCAAACCTGAACTTGATTACCACTAGACCGCCGAGGAAGTATACCGTTTCAAATAAAAAAATAATTTTCCTTATCGGTACAGGCAGGGGCGTACAAAGAAATTTTTAAGCCCATCACATATGACTTTTCCGGACCCCTCTCCATATTGTTTACCCATATATTTCACCCTTAGTTATAAAAATATTGGGCCCCCTTCAGGTTCGGGCCTGGGCCAATAGGTGTCCCTCCCCCTTCCCTGTGCACGCTCCTGGGTACAGATATCTTCGAGTATTTATGGAACATTGTTCAAAGGAAAAATAAATCCGACGAGTTCAGAACCTCCTGCTTTTTTTGAAGCCTGCTAATTAATATAACCCAAATTTCAAATTGAACTGGCGGCATCATGAAATAGCAAATCTAGAATATTGGTCAAACTTCCGAAATCATACACAGTTATAATGTATATTATTAAAGAATATAAATTAAATCATGGGGGAGGGGTGTTCTGTATTCAATTCCCCCTCAATTGAACACTAAATATATTTAAAAATTGGAATATCAAATAAAGAACTTTATATTTTAGTGCCTAAATAAAGTTATTTATTAGTAAAAAAAAATATTAAGGTAATTGATTCAACTATTAAAGTAGCAAAATATATTTTATTTACTGCTTTGCTACGCAGTAATAAATACATTAGTAACACCTACAATAAAAAATTACCATGCGGCGCAGCGTTGACAAAATTAATCATCCGTGTGCCGCGAGAATTAAATATCGTTCAAAAGAAAGCCAAAACCGGTGTGAAAATACACCGATCACAGCAAAACCACGTGATCGTGACGTATGAAATTTAAAGTTTTTTGGATTTCCCCGGAACCCCTTATCAGATCGAGAACAAATTACAATGGGACCATCTGGGAAGCATACCCTTCCAAAAAAAAAAAAAAATCCAAATCGGTCCAGTAGTGTAGGAATAATTCGAAAACATACATAAAAAGCCACAATATGAAATCATAACCTCCTTTTTTGAAGTCGGTTAAAAATAGCAAGAAAGTTAAATTATAGTCTTCTTGAAAAAATTCCAGAATTAGCGTAATTGTTTTTTTTTCTTTCAAAATAGCTATAACAGAGTGGACAGTTGGACCGCGAAAACTGTTGGTTAGAGCATTTAAAAAAAAAAAAAAAAAAAAACATTTTTTTTTTTGAAGGAATAATTTTTGTTCTCAAATTGTGCCAATTTTTAAAGTTAAATTAAAATGTAACGGATATTGTATAATTCTTTTGCATTTCAGCACAATATTAAATGACAGTTTTAACTGCTAATCATTTGAAACTGGGACACATAATATTCTCCTTCCTGTTCCAAAGCAAAAAAATTTTGGCTCTTCATAAAGTACTTATGCACAAACAATTGTTACTTGATTGCACACAATTAAATTTATAATCGAAAAAAGATTATTTTCGTTCGAAAGATCTTTGTCGCGGACGCTTCCTTCCCATATTTTGTTTTTCATTGAACAATTTTTCGTTCAACTCCTTTTCGTCAGTTCAAATTTTTTTAACCTTAGCGTCTACGGGGAAATTATACCCAAATATAGATCTCAAACTTAAAGACAGATTTGTTTCAAACAAACTTTGTTGGAAAAAGTTCTTAACGAAGCACATCCCGGCGACCAAACTGAGGCACGGTTCACCTTGGCTCTCGGCGACCCTGTCCACAGCATCAACCCAACGCAGATTTGGCCTTCCTCTTCTTCTAAATACAATATGGTTTGGCCATGAAAAATCTTTTCAGAATGCTGCTTTGTCAAGGCGGATAACGTAAAATTAGTCTTACTATTAATGAATCCTCGAAAGTGAGCGTCCTATTTTTGATAGTGTGAATATCTTGTAATAAACATTTTTAGTATGTGTAATTGCATTTTAAAAACGATCTTGTGCCCATGTTTCTAATTTAGCTAGCATGCAAAACAAGAATTATATTTAAATTTACTTACTTGAAGAAAAAGTGCTCCTTTAACTGATATTTCAGATTCACGTTGGTAGGAAATTCCCTTCGAGGTAGAGAAGTTCATCAAGCAATGTGCAACCTTGAAATTGTCAACGTTCCTAGATTCCCGAACAGATGGGAAGTGAATAGCTACTCGTCCAATCAACGTAATCTTCATGTCACTTCCGTTAATTTTTCGAAATACCATTCACTTCCGAATATTGTTCCATAAGAACAAGTAAGATGATACTGTGTGATAACAAAATGGAACAAAATAGCATTCTGGCGAAGATTTTATCTGCAATTTTTGGAAGCATATTTCAGCTCAAATCTGGGATACACATAGAGTGTAATAATGGAAATTTTTGAAAAACAAAAGTCGACAAATTTAGCAAGAAATAGAGTGTTGAAATGTTTGAATGTTAACGAAGTTACAGGACTGTTCAAGCGTACATTTCCAGTTAAACAAACCGAATTTTTTAAAGTTACGGAACTTTAAGACATAATGAGGGGCTGAGCAGGTGTGGATACAAGGGAAGGGTTATGGGGGTCATGACCATCTCCCTCCCCCAAACTATTGACAATATTATCCATCCATTATGTTCAAATTCTTTGTGAATAAAACGCAAACGATGGCAGCAATCTTTTAAATTCATTTATGTTTAAAAGTAAATATCGTCGTCCTAGAGCAACAGTAGGATATATTACTATTATTTCTGGGATTAGCTGTCTTACTGTTGCTCTGAGGTGATGATACATGAAATAAGGGTAAACACACCAGTGTGTTCAGTAGTGGCCACTTCAGGGTTACTAATATGTATGCTTTGAAGAAAGAAATGAACAATTAATAAAGTGATTAATATATTGGCAATCAATGTAACTATCATATTGAATCAATTTTACTCATCAGTTATTTGAATTTAAAGCAAGTAATGTAAATTCTTCGGATGGGAGATTGTCAGGTGGCCACTATTGAAATTTTCAGATTTTGGAGTGGCCGCTACTGCAGCACTGGCCACTGCTGCCGTGTTTACCTTACTATTTCTTTTCATTGCTCATGAAATTAATTAGTAGTAACGTTTCCGCCAGAGAAGATCCCTTATTCCTGGCCGATTTGGTGCTTTTTACACACACCCAAACAGTTTCGAAAAATTTTCGTACCCAAAATAAATTAGAATTTTTTTTTATATTCTAGTTTGATTCAAAAGAGTTGTCCTTTAGAATTTTCTCCTCATCTTGAAACGGGATTTTGGAACTATTTTCCTTAACCATAAATCATTTAGATATTTTAGAGGGAGTGTTGACGTTATTTGAAAATTGTAAAAAAAGAGAGAATATCGTTGTCCTTTAGAATTTTCTCCTCATCTTGAAACGGGATTTTGTAACTAGTTTCCTTAACCATCAATCATTTAGATATTTTAGAGGGAGTGTTGACGTTAGTTGAAAATTGTAACCCTGACTCTATTAGTGATTTTTAAACACTGATGTCCTTATCATAATGGGAAATTGGGAATTTTTAGGGATTGGTTTCCTTATTCTGATGAGAATTTTAAAAAGCCTTTATCCTCACTCAAGTAAGGATCAAGTGCGTTATCTCCATCTGCAGCAAGGTCGAAATAGTTTTATCGATTTACTAACTCTCAATATTCCACACTGTTCTGTTATAATCTATTATTTTTTTAATTTCTTACAAGCATTAGAGTTAGTTAAATCTACACAGAATCTGAAATTGAGTGATATTTTAAAATATGCAATTTACTTGAATCTTTAAAACAGAAACATATTATGGAAAACAATATCGGGTTGTGATGTACAAAGAGCAAAACAAATTGCATAACATAATTCAGGGTAACTTCGATTCACCTTTAACGGCCACACTCATATTTTAATAGTGTATCCATTGCCACAAAACTGAAAAAACCTCCTTCAGTATTGTACAGTAATCCGAAGTTAAGAAATAATTATAAACAACTTTAAATGAATTATCAACCTGTAACTTTGGATAACTTTTAGTAATGCGGGGAATAACTCATACCAGTAAAAGTACTAGTGCAATTCTAAAGTAGAAGACTGAAATTTCTAAATGTTCAAAAGCATTCCATTTTTATTTCATAGTATCACAAGATTTCTAACTCATTACATTACATGAAATGTTACAATGTAAGAAGAGAAATTTCAACAACAAAGCATTCAAAAACATCTTTCAAATGAGCAGTATATAGTGGCTCCAAACCTTTTTTTGTAAAATAAAATGCAGAAAACTCATACTTATGAATTAGCGTAAATGTATTTTCATTGAGTGCAGCAGAATAATTATGAGTAAGCGCCAAATAAGACATTTTCCAAAATTTAACACTAGGGTCAGATGGGGTACAATGGATATAAAATAGCCTACTTTTGGATTTTGACTCAACTATTTTTGTCAAAATATTTTGTTTCTAATTTTTTTTTTTTTTTTTTTGTTTTATGTATACATTACATATGTTGAGAGTAGAATTAAATGATTTTCACACATAATTCGATGCAAATTTATTTTTGAGAGGAGTGTTTATGACTATATGTTTTCTATACCCATTTTACCCCACACAGGTGAAAATGGGTAGCCTGTGGGGTAAAATGGGTATTGAAGTTTAAGAAGTGATAAAAAAAGCATACTATTTGTTCAATACAGTGTGATAATATGGACTTAAGAGTAAGTTAACAAAATTTTACAATTTAATTTAAAAAAAATAGTGCAAACAGTAAATTTGACAAAATATTAATGAGGTTTCTTTCAATGCATGATATCCATACTTTTCATTCTTTAAAAAAAGTAATTGCCTCTATTGTTAAATTGTGGCTCGGTAATTTTTTATTATTTGATGTTTTTCAATGAAATCCATGTTGTCTATATCAGGAAAAATAAAAATCCCCCATCTCGGATTTTTAAAAAATATTTCATCTCATAATATTTCCCTCAACAGCCATATATTTGCCAATAAATTCTTTCTTGTTTGTTTCCTCTAAGTATAATATTTATACCCAGGCACCTGTGATTAAACTTTGCTTTATAAGCATATTTTTAGCAGTTTCTATTCCAGATACTTCCTCTGAATGGAAACTTTCTTCTCCACTATTTTTTATTTTCTTGTTTTTTAATTCATTATTTTTTTCACTTTTAACTCTTAGTCTTCCTGAAACATCTTTGTCAATACTTCCTGTATTTGCCAGCATACATTTAAGTTGTTTAACCCATGCAGGTAGTTGTCAAATCTGAAGCTCTTGTTGAAATTGCAGACAATATTGCACTTTTCAAAACTTTATAAGGTGACGAAATCGTGCTTTGTGACGTATAATTTTCGGATTGAAACGAGGATGTGTTCTGAGAATTTAAAGGTACATTAGAGAAATTGGTAGCATCTGATTGCAATCAAATACAAATGTGACGACGGAAATTGTTATTTGGTGCGCAAGTGCACAAAAACTCTAAAATAAGTATACCGCTGGCTTCTTATTATTTGTTATGATGGAGCGAAGTTTATTTTATAAAGTCATGGCATTGCATACTTTTATGTTTCAATCATTTTAAATTAACCACAAATGAATTATCATTCATTTAAAGGAAAATATGCTGTTGTATCTTTTAAAACAACTTGCTGGAATGATAAGCCTAACCATATACCCATTTTACCCCATTTTCAAAATATGTGATTAAAAATAGAAAAAAATTTTTTTTCTTCCCTGTAAGTTGAAGCAACAACAAAAATGTTCAACTAAAGATATTATGACACATTAATAAAAATTTCTCAAAAATTAAGAGCTGGAGATAGAAGTTTAAGCAAATAACATGCGCCTTGAATTTATCTACTTCAATTTAAAGTGTAAGCTCTCACTAAAAAATAATCTATTGGAAAAATATATTTTGTGAAACAGAATTCAAAACAGCCAAGTATAATGTCCCACTCAAAAAAATGCAAATTTAATAAAAAAATATTTGTTTTTAAAACCATATATTTTGACTACCCATTTTACCCCACTACCCATTTTACCCCACCTGACCCTATAGAAGAAACGTTGCCCTAGCGATTATTAAATACACCATCCTCATATATATAATAGCGAGTGATCGAGTAACGTTCCTGATGTCACCAACAATGAAACTCGCGCCACGGCGAGATAATTTGATAGTATTTTTTGGTAAACTTTGACATGCAGGAAGATGCTTTGTTTTGACAAGGCTGAACTGGATCCGGTCACTTAACTGTTTTATTGGTAATACAGTAATTTCAGGGGAATGAATAGTCGAAAAAGTGGTTAGCAATATGAGACGCTATGATACGAACGCTATCTACTGGAACGCTATCCACTTCATTAAATCAATTAATCCACTGGAGTTAGGGTTAAAATTTCAACTATCAAAATATCACCAAACAGGCAATGGCTTCGTTCAAATGTGGAAGAAATTTTCACATGTCATACCTTGACGGGAGATTTTCTAGTCTTTCTTTAAATGTGAAAGTATAACTCTCTACGTTATCCATACTTTAATGCTTGTAGGAAGATGCTTAAAAAGTTATTCCTTTAAGAAATGTTGCTTCTAACGCTCGTGCATGCGCGGACACACCCACTTTTTCAAGTCATCGAAAAACCTTATTATTTAAGAGACATTGTCTGTAAGGATCAGGCAGGTTGTGATTGTTGACATGTGATTGACGAGTGATTTTCTAGTATTTTAATGTTTTACTGAAAACAATTCCATACAAACAAAGAAAATAAAAGCAGACTACTTTTATTTTAAGAGTTAAAATATTTCAATTTCATTCCTTTTCAATAAGACAGAAGGGCTTGGATCGCTGTAAAAATAAGTACAATTTTAAACATGTTAAGAACAAAAAAAGAAAAAAACGAAACGAAACAAACAAAGGTACTGAAAGCCGTACCATGGGCAACAAAACAAAACGTTAATTTTATCAAAGCTTCACTTGATACGCGTCTTATCAGGCTCAGTCATTTCAATAAAAGGTGTAGTATGAAACCAATCAATCAAACAAAAAACCTGGTCAGACTCCAGTGACATCTGGTGGATTTTGTGGCAACTTTTAACTATATAAACGACAGATAAAATTATTCTTAAAGAGAATAGTTATTCAAAATTGAGTTCAAAAGAATTTGAGTTAATTTAAAAGCGGTTTTTTTCTTCCTGAGGAAAAGTGTTTGAAAAGGTATTTTAGACAAAAAGTGAAAAAATATGAAACTTTGTTTTCAAGAAAAATTAAGTTTGGAAACAAAATCAGATGAATATAAGCTGAGGAAGACAAATCAATGTAAATTCCGTGTATGAAAAAATGTTGTGATTAATTATTCCAACTTTTCGCAATAAGCATTTTCAAAATTATTTGAGTAATGTAACTGCAAACCTTCAATAAATATATATAGGAGTGAGCATTTATTGCAATTTGTACATTGAATAACAATTTGAAACGAGCTTAAAAAGAAGTTTTCTGTTCGAAAACCTATGTGAATAAATGTTTTGGAAATACTGTTATTTTTTCTTTTTTTTTGGGGGGGGGGGGGGAGCGGGGGGTAATTTATGCTTCCAATTAATAAAAAACAAACATTGAAAATTTGGCTCTGAATGAAATAATGCTTAATATTATATAATTAAACATTACATCTTATGGACGAAACCATACTGTCTATTAAACGTATGAACAATGCTTAATAATCTGTATCCAGAAAAAGTATTTTTTTCTTTTTTGGTTTTATTATGCAAAAATTAATTACATATGCTTCATCAAGCACAACTGATAAATATAGTTATCAGTTAAAACAGAAAACAAATGAAAGTAGCGATTATTACTCATAACTATTACTAACCCAGGCAACGCCGGATATTTTTGTTAGTTGATAAATATATTTATAGAAACATTCAAGGAGCTTTTAGTACTTTTTTTCTTATACTTTAAAGTTTAATTCAAAATTAGTTATTTTTTTTAAACATATACTTAAAACGGTGAATAGCTCAATTTGATATATTTAGTTTTTTTACAATAAGAACTATTAAAATGCACAAAAAATGGATAGAGATACAATTTTTCTAAAGAAAAGTAAGTAGAAAACATATCAAATAAAAATTTTGCCATAAAACTAATCGTTAGTATCGATCATTATAAATTACAACGTACTCCTTTATGATATAAATTGTATGTTAAAAAACAAGAAATTTAAATCATTTAAAAGTACATTGAAACAATAATGAATTCACCCGGAAAAACATGCCAATAAAAATTTCAAAAAAGGAAAACACGGCGGCTTTTCATTCAAAGATTTTTAAAAGCCTATACATTCCAGCCTTTAAAAAAATAATCATAAAAATTCCTTCTTTTTTTTTCTTGAACAAAACTTTTGCTTGTTAAAAAAGATAAATAAATAAAAATAATAATAACAGTTAAAAAAAATAAAAACAAGCTTGTTAAAAAGGTAAACGGTATTCCAATGTTTACGCATTGTGAGGAAATTTAAAGGGGAGAAACTTCGCCACATAAATACATTATTGCACAAAGAAACATGAAAAGTTCCACAAATTTTTAAATTATTTGTTAAAGATCAAATTAAAAAAAAAGCCATTAAGTAGCATAAAAAGTTACATTAAAATGAAAAAAAAATTAAAAATTGGAAAATTAAATTAAGCTATTTCGTAATTCGCCAAATCAAAACTAAACAGTATTATGAAGCAACCATGTTACTGTTTTCAGCCAAGGATCAATTAAAGTGTAAAAAAATTCGCCAGATAAATGTATTAATTAATTAAAAAACAATAAAAGGTCCACCAAAGTATCAAAAGAACAAACATTGGCGACAGCAATTTTAGCAGTAGAAAAAGTTTTCGCCAATTTCACATGTTCCGCGACTCGATAATTCCCCCATGATTTTAATGTGAATATTAAATGGCAAGAAATATAATGCTGTCAAATTTTGTGACGCCAAAGAATTACATATATGTGCGTCACGATGCATTTCAACTCTTGGAGATTATTTTTCATTTTATTTGTTGTCCCCGTATTCGGTTTTTTGGTTTCAATAAAATGAAGCTTTTATTGTTGTCAAATATAGTTTGTTCAGCGGATTTTTTTTATATTTTACTGAAACTTTTAGTGTCGGGAGTTTAGTTTACTGAGAGGATTATTGAAACTTTTAATAAATATATAGGTAATAAAATTATATGTAATAAAGCTTTAAATGCTTTCGATTATCGAATTTATTTATTTTTCGAAGTAGTATGTTATTTTGTTTTTTTCGCGGATTTTTAATCAAAACAAAGTAAAATAATTCGCCAAATAAAAAACGAGATGTTAAAATAATATGAGAAATCTCGTTAAAATATTTCGCAAAATTAATTTCAATTCCCCATTATTATGTGACATAATCAGCAGAATAAATTAACCTTGTCATAAGTAAAAATTGAAAGTGTAAATTTTGTAAAATTAGAAAAAGAAGCAAACATACGACAATGTCTTATTTTTTAATTTTCGCCGACGATGATGTAAGTGCAATTTTTCAGTTTTCGCCAAATAAAGGTAAAGGGAAAATTCATCAAGCCGAGCGACGTACCTGTAACTAAATAATATTAAAAGAGCAAATATGTATTACAGTCTTACCGATATTGTGAAAATAAAACAATTATTGTCGAAATTTTGACGATTGCGCCATTAAATACCACCTTTAAATATGCAGTAAAATACTATATAATTTATAAACAACAAGGTTTCCTTCTCAGACATTTTTTTTTTGTTTTAAATTTAGAGGAAGAGTAATCATTGAACCCTTCTCGATATCAACTCACATTAAATGTCTCAAAAAATTTATACGTAATCCCTGGGGCCGACTTACTAAAAGTGAGACCAAGGCTTTGGAGTTCCCTGTGCTTCAGGGATGCATTTTACCAGAAGTGAACGCCATTGAGAAATAGTTGAATGCTGAGTTGGGACCAGCTTTACCTGAAAAGGGAATTTATTTTCCTTGAAAAACAGACCAGGTACGCCGTTCCGGCATCAATCCACCTGTACTACTCATCGGTTAACCATATCAATGAAATTTTACGTTAAAGATTGAAAAAACATCACTTTTTACAGCAGAAATAATACGTTAACTAATGTAAACAAATGATTTCCCCCGGTTATACTACAGCGCCATCTTACGGGCAAGGCGGCGCCTTTGATCTTTTGAGAAATGACTGAGCCTGATAAGACACGCATCGAGTGAAGCCTTGATTTTACATACGAAAATAAATCCAGTTCATCTTTGATTGTATTCTCGAGCTTTCATTTAGAATCGTTTGACTTGCTTAAGGTAAACCTTGGATTCCGTTTTTCTGAAAACAATTTTTACAGCTCTCTTAATGCTCGTAAAAACTTCATCTTATGCAGAAATTCCAAGCTTTCGAATAACCTAAAATTTAAAAATGAGCATGAAACATTTCTCCCCTATATTATCAAATTTCTGTAAAAAAAAAAAGTTTAAAATTGGAACAGAAAAAGAACAAAATCGAATTTTCGAAAAAGCGCTTCGAGGTGCTGTAAGGTGCGCCTCATGCTGTAAGCTAATTTTGTGCCAATTTTAATGAAAATAGGCCCAGCGTTCAAGGTTGAATACGTGTTACAGACATCCAGACTAGCTTTTTGCTTTGTTATTCGTTGAGATCAATTACATTGTGATTACTTAGTCATTCATAGTGCGAGTGCTTTTAACAAATCTCATGAACAGAACTTTAGATTTAGGCGGGAAAAAGTAGACTCATATTATACAGAAAAAGGCTTTCTTTTAAATAAATTATAAAAAAAAATTATAAGCTGAACGGGCTCACTAACGAAATTTAAGCATTTCTAGAACGAATTTCATGAAGTTTAACATCCGCTTGATCATATCATTTCCATAGTTTCCGTTTCTGCTGGAGTTTCCTCGGTTCTGTCGATATCCTGTGAAGATTTTCACACAATAATATCAGATTCTTTACAAAGTAGACATAGATCAAAAGTATAAAATATAATAATCCCGATTTGTCGAAACAAGCACTCTTTTTAATGGCTTTTTATTGTACTTGCTCTGTCGTTTGTTCGTGGGACAAACTATTCAGTCGTAGGCAGGTTTGGAGGGTTTTCAAACTTTTCAAACAATACTCGTTTTTATGGCTTTCCTTGATTCACGTCATCAGTTAAAAAGCATTTTTTGAGAAATTACTAATTGCTAATTATCCTCACTTCACCATAGTTGATGTTCCTTTGATATTTGAGATTATCATGACGACGAGAATAAGTGTAGCTCGTTGTGTTTATTTAAAGCAGCGTTTCTTAAATTGTGTGCCGCGGAACCCCACGGTTCCACGGAGCTCTCTCAGGGGTTCCATGAGACTTGCATGTTTTCTTTTCCTACCTTTCAAATTTGCTTTTTAAAAGATTCATAAAACTAACGCTGTTTCAAAACTAAAAGTAAATTTACTTTTACTTTCGTATACTAATCTGAGCGATACTACCCATCAGTGTTAGTCACTATAGGAATAATTTTATTTGTTGTCTAAATTAATGCAAATTTAAGACTGTCAAAAATAGCCTTAGATTGTGCCTTCAGGATTTCAACTTCATAATTTTTCCCAATCAATCCCAAAACACCGCTTTCTCACCTAATGTCTCCAAAGATAGCCGAAAATAGCGTTTTAAAAACGTCTATTTGGAAATATTTCCGAAAGAAGCTTTTAATCCTTTAATATCAACAAAGATATTTTTAAAGTGATTTTAATATTAAAAAAGTTTTGGGAATGCACACCAAACTCCTTTTCATACAACACTACCAAATATTGCCTAAAATTGCGATTTTTGACGTCAATTTCCTAAATTCTGCTCTTGATACCAGCCACTCTCCCTGTATCTATGGCAGCAGTTGAAAGGTCAATTTCAACATTTAACAAGTAAAGACCAATTTAAGGAGCAATACTGGTTAAGGGCGTCTAAATATTCTAACTCTGTCTGACATCAACACATTAATAACATTTACAAGTAACTAAAAAATTAAAAGACATTTTAATTCTTAAGGTTTAAATTTTAAAAATTTTTCTGTGCAAATTTAAATGAATAACTAATACTATTGTTGGTAAGTATTTCTTTTCCTAATTGAAAAAAATATTTTAATCAATTAACTCACTCATAAAGTCTGAGGGTATTTGTCCCTTTTAAAAATACTCAGATACAAGTAGGAGTGTATTGGTATCTTACAATAACAAATAATAACTAGCAGTTATCAATAATTAGCATGACTGTTAATGAAATATATTTAATTAGCGATTTAATGACACATATAGTGATAGTCTGTTTGAGGTAAGAATCTGGGCCACCTCTGAAGCAGATTCCTGGCTGCAATCACTGCAAACTGGTGATGAAAAACCAGGGGTTCCACGAAAAAAGCGAGCAATAAAAAGGATTCCACTAATAAAAGAAATTAAGAAACGCTGATCTAGGGAGTAATTTTCACCATCATGGTTAAAATTGTCTGCGGATTGTTTTCATTCATTTTTTTTCCTTCTCAAGCAGATTATATATATATATATATTTTTTTTTTTTTTTTTTTTTTTGCGTAAAATCATGTTTCTTCAGGGAAAACACCTTTATAGATAAACTTCAATAGCAAAACTTCATCAAAATACAAAATTTCCAGATTACTAAATCCAATCATTGAAGATTGATCTTTATCTTTACTAATAATAAAGCTGAAAGTATGTGTCTCTGGTTGTCTGTGTCTCTGGATCTCTGTATGTCTGTTACGCGCATAGCGCCTAGACCGTTCGGCCGATTTTTATGATATTTGGTACAGAATCAGTTCATGGCATAGGGATGAGCACCTCGAAGCGATTTTTCGAAAATTCGACTTTGTTCTTTTTCTATTCCAATTTTAACAACATTTTACCGAGGAAATTATCATGACGTTGACGAGTAAATTGCCAAGTTATCATAACGTGGAATCGTAACATGGGCGAACAAATTGACGAGAATTTCACCATCCATTATTTGTAAATATACAGGCGAACCAAATGACCTTTTAATTTTCTACTACGTTCAAAGCCGTGAAGGTACCGCTAGTAAGAAATAAAATTATCAAAACGGATCTTTATGATAAATGTGCGAGCGCAATTCGGCCATAATAACCGTATCTTTATTTCCGCAGCCTAATTACGATTATTATTATTATTATTTATGGATATGCCTCGTATCACCTATTTTGAACGATCACCAGTCATAATATGACGGGAGCGTCTTTCTCCTCCATTTCCATGAGTAGAAACAAGAATCCCGACGAGTAGGGTTCTATAGCAATTTGTGATTGCGAAAGTCATAATTCGGGAATTCAAGACGTCAAAATTCAAATGAATGCCATTGCCAGAGGCTGGATGCTTTTTTTTTTTTTTTTTACTATGTTGCACTACAGAACTAAACTGTGTTAGACGATTATCCTTTAAGGGGGTCCGGGACACATTTTGAAATTTTTTTTATTATGTACTTTAGAGTTTTGAAATTTTTTGAACTGATTCATCATTTATTTAATAAGCAAAATCATAACATAAATATTAAAAAAAATTATTTTTTATTTAAATTTAATTAGTTTTTTTCAAAAAAAATGGGGTTGCTTTAAATTGCTATAACTCAAAATATTGTTGGTCAATTTTCAATTTTTTTTCAAAAAAGTATGCACAAATATCTAAGCTTTAATTTTTATTCGGCGATTTTAAAAATATTGATTCAATATAAAATAAGAAATATTTGAAGAAAAATTTCGAAAAATTCAAAGATACTTTTTTTTAAAAAAATCATAATTTTTGAAGTAAACGTTTTTTACAAATTCGCCGAATAAAAATTAAAGTAAACTGCTTGAAAAAGATATGCTCCAAGTTTCATTACTTTATCTCTATCGGTTCCTGACTTATAAGAGTTTGAATGCAAGAAATCGGGAAAAATTGCATCATGGAGAAAAACGCGTTTAAAGTTTTAAAGTTATGTACACATTCGTTAGATGCATGCAACAAAAATAACTATAACTTTCGTTCTATTTAAGGTAGAAACAAGATTCAAACGTCCTCTTAAGCAGAAAAAAACGGAGCAATTTTTCAAATTATAAAAAAAAGTTGCAAAATTTGAGGATTTTTGTGTCCCGGACCCCCTTAAAAGTATGATACAGGAATCTGGGTCGTGCTTTTAATGCATCAACACACTTTTCTATATTCGAAAAATAAATTAATATTTTAATTTTAAGTAAAAGCTTACTTGTTTTACAGAAAGGTTTTCGTATAAGTTCGTATTCATAATTTGAGCTATCAATTCCTAGAGCTTGTTATAAGACACAATCTGAAATTTCCTAGGACCTTTAATGCCTTAGTTATCTTTTGTTAAAGAAACATACTTAAACCGTAATCACATACCGTAAATGAACACAAACATTACGCAAACAACTTTCTGACCGTTACGGTTAAGAATGAGAAATGCATTTTGAAGCCAGATAGTGGCTTATCAATTTAATTCTTCCGCTAATGATTCGATCGCACCAACCAGCAATAGAGTAAATAAGGTACGACGAAGGCCGTATAGACTTTTATAAAAGGTAAACATAGTTGCTTTCGGTGAGGAAAATAACCAAGTGTAATGATCATTATTGGCAAAGATCGTTTTCTGAAAGAATCGCTGGCGGTTAAATGTTTTCTTCGCTCGGTGGTAATCATTGCATCTCCATTTTGAAAATGGCATCGAACGAAATTGGCTATGTTCATGATACTTTTCATATGACTGCATAACATAATCGAAATATTATTCTGAGGAACATTAAATTGAAAGCAAAATTTGGCAAGATTCCTAAAGCAATAATTTAAATGAATTTTGTCGGGGTAAATTGTGAATGTTAATAACTAAGCAGCAAAATCGCATCAGGATCGATCGTATTGTTGTCCATCAAAATGTGCAGAACGTCAAAAGTAAACACACTAAACGCAAAAGATGAAGATTAACGTAAAAGATGAACATTTTGTTACACCAATAAAATTAAACAAGATTTATTTATTTATCTTACAAATAGAATGTATTGTAAACAGTACAGCAAAATGTGCCCTCGGGATAAACTATACTTGGCCAAAAAATATTTTTAAGAATGTTGAGAGATTTTTACACGATGTTAATGTTCTCATTTTTTCCCAATAAGCTGCTCTCTCAATAATGATAAATCCACGAGCGTTTTAGAGGAATGAAGAAACTTTTATGGAGAAAATAGAATAAACCGTTTAGTTTTAATGAAAACCATACAAATTAGAGTATGATTTACTTTCTTTTCTGGAGGAAGGACATATCTTCTTGGGGTTTTTCTACTGGCGCATTTACAGAGAAAATGCAATGAACTGGCTTCAAGCCGGGAATAGGGATTTTCAATAAAAAAAATTGAAAATAGCTTTATTCTTTTAGTTCGCTGAACTCATAAACAGCTAAGGAACTTAAAGCTTATCTTTGCTCTTAGTTTCACCAAACAAAACGCATTTCTAAACTTATTTCTTTGCAAAGCGGCACCAAAGTGCTTTCGTCTTCAAGATTGTTATTTTCGTTTTTTTTTTTTTTTTGGTAAAAAGAAGAATTTTGCTTATTGCAGACATTGAAAGAAATTCTAGTGCTCTATTCCCACTTTTAATTTTTCAAAACTATGCTTAAAATTTTGGTCAGGGAGGGAACTTACTTTTTTCCCTAGTGCATTGTAGTAACCGGCATTGCCAAGAGAACAGAGTCGTATCAGCTATTTATTAACGTATTGAAGATGAAAGAAGGAATTTCAAAGTAGGGTTTCCTTTCTGGGAGCTTGAGAATTTGGATCCCCCATTTATTTTTACAATAAAAATAAATAATAATACAGAAAAAATTGAAAAAAATAATAAAATGAAAACATGTTTTGCAACATTTAAAAAAAATTACATTAAATTGTTCACAAGACATTAAAAAATATAAAAGTTAATTTTTTGACATCATGAATTTAAATTATGTTTTTCGCAATCACGAGTGTGTGTGTGTGCAGGCCCGTGTGTGTAGGCGCGGGCATGTGCAGGTGTGTTAGTGTTATGTAGTTGTGTGTGTGTTCGTGTGCAAGCGTGTGTGTTGGATATGGATAGGATCCCAGGAGGAGAGCATTCCGGTGGACAGTGCTGCTGGTGGAGAACCAGTATCACTGGAGCATCAGCTGTTGGGGCCGGTGGTGATGTTCACACCAGTTCCAAAATTCAAAGGACGCGGATATCATTCAACGGTCAAGTAAAAAATATAAACAAGTCGTAACTGCTCAAAAAAAAAATAAATAATAAAGAATTAGTTAATAGTCTTCTGATTAAATCACTTTTTTCGTTCCACATTTTAAAATTATTTTTCCTTATTTCTAACAAATTCTCCATTTTCCATTTCCTTTATTGAGAATCTATTGATCTATTTCCTTTATGATTCCATGCTTCCATCCACTTTTTCTTTCCTGATAAAAATTTTCGTTTAAAAATACTTCTTCGGCAAATCGGGTTTAAGATGACTGCGTTATTGTTTTCATAAAAAGTAAATAAATAAAGTTCCAGGATAAAGCGGCAACTAAAAACGAAAACGGGCCGAAATAAACTTAATTAAAAGTGTATTGTGGCAACTTGGTACTAAATAAAATTTTGAATTTTCTAGTCAACCTTTACAAACTTGTTACGGGATGTTTAAAGGCGCGAGACAGGGCAGAAAACCCTGACACAAGCCATCGAACCCATGTCTTTCCGGAGCGGCGACCATTTCTGCAAGAAGTTCTGCATGTGGCCCAGAATTCGAAATGAGACGGCGACGAAATAACAGCGCGTACACAATAAGTTTGTATCATTTAAGTCACCCCCATCTTGTTCCATTTATTAATAATTTTTGCTTTATTTTGTTTTATATGATTCAATTTTGCCATGGGTTTTATTGCATCATTATCTTACCCCTGAAGTTTCATTTGTCCGGGTAAAGCCAAGCAAGGTAAAACTTTTAAAGCATGTAAACGATAGGTGCAGGGGTCTTCTGAGGAAGTCATGCCAACAGGTCATGAATCATTATCTGAACATTGAATTTTTAAACATGTTGCAATGTTTTAATTTATTGCACTGAAAATCGAAATAAATTTCGCCTAAAAGTTTATACCTTCATTTTTTGAGCAATCACGATGATTTCTTGTATTGCTTTTACTGTACCTCAACTAGCATTTGTTTCGTTGATTTGCTTTGTGATTGGTAGATAAGGAAATGATCCATTGCTTTTTTATTACTCCGTGTAGTAAACTGTTCAGAGAAAAAAAAATCATTAATTTCTTTACTTTAAAAAAAGTGCAGTTTTATGAAGTTGCATTTGAAACGAAATAGTTGGGTCAAGTTTGCTTAGCATAGGCGGCTGGTGTACCAAACAATGGTGGGTCAAAAGTATAGTGCCTAGAAAGAGTAGGGTGCCGATCGACGGGGAAAAAGTGAGGTCAGATCTGAGGAAAATCCAGATGGCGCTGCGCTCGAGGAGTACGTTATGCTCCTCAATCAGACTCGTTTTAAATCAGCGATTGCATGCTGATTTCGCAATTTAAAAGCCCCGTTTTTCGGATCGAACTTATTTCTGCGCAAAGGACAAATTCTGTAATAAGTGCTATTTGTTACATGGGTGTTCATTTATTTTTTGAAGAATATAAAATTACCTTATGCTAATTTATCTTCAATGAAAATAGTAGAATATAAGGGGCCATTCATTAAATACGTAAGGGTCCCGAGGGGGAGGAGGATTGGAAAAGCCTCTACGTACTTTGGGGGGGGGGGGGGGGTCAAACTCATTCTTACGTAATATTTTCCAAGTCGGTATTTCACATTAGAAATTGCGCGGTCAACAAGTGATTTGGCAGAGATTACGTTCCATTTGCGTCTGGAAGGTAAGAAACGTGTTAGGATAAGATGTTTTTTATTTGTTTTACAAAGAATGAATAGTGTAAAATAAAATAAAAGAGTCGCATTGTGTATGGCATGTTTTATTTTCAATTAATATTACATCAAAACAAAAAAAAAAAAAATGTCGAAAAAACATTTAGTTTAGATTCTAACTTTTCAGTAACTATTTCTTTACGCAAAAGGTTTAATTTAATAATGTGAATTTAATAACGATTACAGTGAAGTAACGACTCCAAGATTTGATATTTTATCATTTTGAAAAACAAAATGGAATCTTACGTAAGAATAGGAGGGGGGGGGGTGAAAAAACTTACGTACCCTTACATGGGGGGAAAGGGATCAAAAATTACCAAAATCATCCTTACGTACTTAATGAATGGCCCCTAAGTATTCAATAACTACACGTCTCTTATTTTTCTACTAATAATAAAACTGAAAGTCTCTCTGTCCTGATTTCTGTCTGGATTTCTGTCTGGATCTCTGTGACGCGGACAGCACCTAGACCCTTCGGCCGATTTTCATGAAATCTGATAAAGTTAGTTTGTAGCTTGGGGGTGTGCACCTCGAAGCGATTTTTCGAAAATTCGATTTTTTTAAAATTAATTTTTTAATTTCAATTTTAAGAACAGTTTCCGGAGCAAAATTATCATAAGATGGACGAGTTAATTACGAAATTATCATGACGTGAAACCGTAACATGGGAAGAGCGAATGAACATAGCCAATTGGCGATAAATTCGTATTTTAAAAGGCTGAAATTCAAAAAAAAAAATTTTTTTTTAAATATAACTTACGTGCTCGTTGATTCCGTTTGTCCGAAAGTCTTATGGTCGGTCGCTAACAGTTACCAGGCGTAGCGTTGCTGGAGATTTCCAACCTATTCTGCAGGCCTATAAACTGTAGAGGTGGTGCTACCATATATCGTGCCCAAGTCGAGCTCTTTCTCATTTAGGAGCCTCATTGATTCAGGAGTCGCTCCTTTTGGCTTTAAACTCATGCTGGCTACATGAATGGGGCTTGAGTCTCCCAAGTGGCATTAAAAACAACAAACTGCGCCCTTGGCCATCTCGACTGATAATACATTTTCCTTAAAATATAAGTATCAAATTTTCAGTCAATTGTGTAAAATTTTGTTTTGAAAACATCCTTGTCTTTGTGTCTACTTCAATAATGATCTTTTTATCGTCAATATTATTTTCCACATAATTTACATTATATACAAAAACTACAATATTTGGAGATTTTTTAAATTTCATAAAAACCCAATATTCGTTAGGAAAATTAATATGAACAATTTCATTTATAATAGATTTATACGTGGTTACTTCAGTTTCATCTGCGGAAAGATCAAGTTTTATTTTTTTCAAACAGGGAACATTTTTCTTAACTGCATAATTCCTGATGGACCTTTTCTTTGGTAATTTTTTAGTAAAGTATGTTGGCAGACTTGGAAAAATTATCGGAATTGCCTCATCTTTCAAAAAAGTTTTTCCCCGAGGAATCAAAACTTCCTCACCATTTATAATATGCTTAAAATGCGTTTCAATAAAATGTTTTTCGAAATGCAGAGCACAAATTGAGCAATATTTATCAAAAACTTTATCTAACCTGGGAATTAACGAGTTCCACTTTAGTTTTTCTTCATCTGCTGGAGCTTTAAAAAGCGTAACTTTTTCCTTACATGTTTTGTACCCACTTTCAACATTGATGCCTCCATTAAAAGCCTTAAACGCTGTTAAATGAAATATTCACGAAATAAAGGTAAAAAAGAGAAACGCGGAACTAAATTGTCACAAAATCCCGCGTCTATTAATATAAACACCGCGAAATTGAACGTGCATCTCGACTGCACTGCCATCTAGCGGTTTTCATACAATTCGTCTTAAAGAATCGCAGGGAAAAAAGCGCCGGTCGGCACACTACTCTTTCTAGGCACTATAGTCAAAAGAAGTGTCGGGGTTACGGGGATGTGGCCCCTGAAGAGTTTTTTTTTTTTTTTTTAAATGTAAAACTGGGAAATATTGCTACTGACTTTGAGTATTATTGATTAAATAACTTTAAAAAATGTGGAATATGGCATCAAAAAACGGGATGGATGGCCGCTGTAAATTTTCCCTTCGATTTCAAAATTCAGTTCTTATGAAATAAGATGACAAAAGTCCATTTATTTGGAATTTTTAGTTCTTACTTTCGTGAAATCAATTAATCTACCATCTACCCTATAAAATTCGTCGTTCAATCGATCATTAATTTTTAACTCTGAAAAGTGAGAGTGCTTTTACTTTGGGAAGTGCGGGGGCAGTTGCTCCCCCCCCCCATACGAGCCACCTATGATGCTAAGATAGTAAAAATCTGCAAACTACACTTTAAAAAAAAAAAAAAAACCGGTGAAGTGGAAGTACTTTGCCTTTTTTGAAAAAAGTGAAGTTATTTTGAAACATAAGCAAAATTTATTTTTTTCTGCAGTTTTTTCGAAGTCTGTTTTTGTGGGATATATATTTATCGTCAGCTTTTTTTTTCGCATGCAAAGTAATTACTTTTATTTTTTCAAGTCTTTTTTTTTGGGGGGGGGGGGGGAGTGTTTTTGGAATGGATAATCTTCGCTCCTGTTTTGCATGTCGCATCTGTTACTTAATTAGCATTGAAAGTTACTTGTGTGCATAAATAGATAGATATAAAAGAGTAAAAGTTTTAAAACTCCGTGTCTCGGAATCGGGTGATTTTTCCTACCGACGCCACAGAGCAGGAGAAATGGAAAACTGACCGGGAATTTTAGCGCCATCGACTCCGACTCCTGTACCCCAAAATCAGTCTGACTCAGACTCCACAAGTTGTGGACTTAGGGGGAAAATGACCGACTCCGACTGTAAGAATTTAAAACCTTCGACTCACAACTCCGACTTCTTTACCTCATAATCAGTCTGATTCCGACTCTATCTCCGCCTGCAACTAATAAAGATGAAAATTTTCGCAAAGCCAATTTGTCCAATTCCAGTTCAAACAAATTTATCGTGCTGTAGAGTGAAAGCACAAATGCAGGTTATTTTTACCAATAATTTTACGATCACGTTAACTTCACTTCCAAATTAGTTGAGTTTCTCTTTGTGTAAACAATTGATTGAATAAATCTGAAGCACTTAAGGAAATGAAATAAATGATTGGTAAAGAGTTAACGAACAAGAAAGCTTGTTCAGCGATGAATCTGGAAATGTACTCACTATTTTCGACATTATTAAGAGCTCTGTTGGGTCATTAAATGTTAGAATTGGAAAGCAGTTTCGAAGGAGAAGCTTATCAACTGAATGATGAAGTACGAAGCGTTTACTTGGCCAATTAAGCAAATGGGATTTAGATGATAAACAATTGCAATCATGGAAAGAAAGCGGCGCAACTATTTTGGGGAACATTTAATCATTGGTAAAATCTGAATTTAGAAAATAATTTTATTGCATATGTTTTCGAGTGTACCAGTTTATCAGCAACTCAAACTGAACGTAACATATTATCGTGATTTTTCCATCTTCGTATTTTATACTTAACTAGCGAAAGGTTGCAGGAAAATGTGACGAAAACATAAATCAAATAAAGTAGGTACTCATTAAATGAAATTTCTCTCACGAAACAGTACCTACTATTCTAATAGTTATGCAAGAGAGTTATAATTTGCGCTAAACAGCGTTTCTTAAATTGTGTTCTGCGGAACCCTAGAGTACCTCAGAGATCAATCAAAGGTTCCACGGAAACTCTATAACTTTCTTCTCTTAATGTTCGAGTTAGTCGCTTAAATATCCATTTGAAAAAAATACTTTTTGAAAACTTTTGATTACTTTTTACCAATTTTTTTCTTCTAAATTTAGCTGTTGATGAGGTCCCAAAACTCATTAACTTTACAAAACCTCGGCTACAAGATACTTTTTGTCCAAAATGCTATACGAGAACATAGGATGCGTAAATACATCTCTTCTTTTATTTACAGAAAACAGATGGCTTCTCGAGGAAGATGCTAACCCAAATTTTAGAGTTGCAAACGAGATGTGAGTCCCTTCCCCCTTTTTTAGAACACAATTTCGAATTATAAAGTTAACAGGCTAGTTAAACTTGCCTACTTTAAGTGACAGTTTTGAAAAAAAAAAAAAAAAAGAACTTAGTATTATTATACACTTAGGCCTGGATGGGAAGTTTTTGAGCCCCTTCCCAGAGGCTAGAAGTGTATATTTGCAACGTTAATAAGTCTTAGCGCTAATTTTTTAAAAACAATTCTAAGGGCCATTGGGCCCCTTAAGAACGTGCCTCCCTCACCCCCTCGCACTGCGGCGGGTACGTAAATCCGAGCCTGATTACCCTGCAGAGAATGCAAGATACTCTATGTAAACAGATTATACGTTCAAGAACAAAAAAAGAATTTGGAAATTTTGTTTGCATTCGAATGATTGATTGATTGATTTCCAACAATAAAAACTAGAAGAGGAACTAGTTGACAAGGGCGCCCATAATAAAGAGGGGGGGGGGGCTTTGAAATTAGAACTTCCTTGCTTTTAGTACTTTTTTCTTTGCAAAAATGTAAAAACATTTCTTCTCCAGCAATTAATGAATAAGTTATTAAAAATGTCAAATCTTAATATCTCTTGTCTGTACTGAAATTGGTTTCTATGGGGAAAATATCCTGCTAAACCATGAGAAAAATATCTGAGCCCCCCCCTTAAAATTTTGCATATGGGCGCCCTTGCTAGTTGAAAAAATAAGACATTTAATTAGAACAATATTAAGCATTGGAAAGGTTGCTGTTTAATCAGTATTTTCAGAATGAAGAATAAAGGAAAAAGTCTAAACACTCAACTGATCACCATCAATTTTTCATACACTTAGTCAGAAAAGAACATCTCCATTAGTATTTTAATTCCAATTTTGAAGAAAATCATAAATTCAAAATCAAAATCATAAATTCTCATCAAAGAAATGTCACATTAGTTCAGTTTTTGCAGCATATACAACTTGCCCTTAAAAATATTTAACTTTCCATTAAAAACCTATACATAATGAACTTTATCCCAAGTTCGACGAATAAGGAACACTTGGAATCAACAAGACACAATAAGTGAGTTAATCCTTCTTTGAGGTTGTTATTATATTCTAAAACGGAGGCTTACCTTGATATTTCAAGACTTATATTGCGACGTGTTATCGTCAATACAGGTAGTCATTTTGCCGTTGATAGGATTCATTTTGCTGAAATTAAATGCCTGAGTCATCTTTCTGCAGTAGAAATTTTCTGAATAGGAATTCAAGGCTGCAGACCTCTTCAAGAATCTGCGACGGGCGTCGCACTGTGTCTGCTACCGGGCTCTCAACTATCAAAATAAATTCCCAAACTGACAAAACACGTTTCGGAAAACTTTTTACAAATACCGTTCGGACCCCGATTTAACAAACCTCTATTTAACGAATTTAGCGATTTTTCTTTTTCCCCCCGACTAAAATAAAGGCAAAAACCCCTATTTACCGAATGATAAACCCCGAAAAAACAAATTATTTTAACAGTCAAAAAAATTTTCTTTTTTTTTTTTTTTCTTAATTTGAGTTAGGAATATTGGATTGTTTCCCAAATATTACATCCATACTGTCCGATGCAGAAAACGACTTTTCTTGGAATCCGCAATTTTGGACTGGCAGGGGGCAACCAACGAATAGTGATTCTGATGCTGTAAGCGATAGTGGAACTCCCATTAAAACTGTTACTTTTTCAAATACATTACATGGCCTGGAAACTAAAAACATGCGTCATGCAGCAGCCTGCAGAAGACAGTATTTTTTTCTCTCCATAAAGTCGAAAGAGAACTATTTCGAGTAAAGTATCAAGGAAAGTGTCCAAACAACTATTAGGGGAAAGTCGGGGGGAGCTACCCGCCAAAAAAATAATTGTCCACAATTTAAGACTGTTTGTTAGACTTGATTAGAGTTAAGATAAAGAAATTATCTGATTGATACTTGTACTTAAATACTTTATACATATTTCATTTTACATTTTGATACTAAATAAACATCTAATTATGTCCATTTAAAAAATAAAATGTGTGTTGCTTATGTGTCCGTGGCTATACCTGACTCTCCTCTACTCAGTAGTTAAAAATTTCAAATTAAAGCGTGTAATAAGTCGTGGAATGCTGAACAAAAAGTGCTGTAAACTTTCTAATCATGGATATTTTTCCGCAATTGCTTATTAGATGTTTTAGATAAGATAAAAGCATTTTTCCCCACCCCGATATTACGAAGAACCCCAATTTAACGTATAAAAGTTTCGGTCCTCTTGAATTCGTTAAATCGGGGTCCGACTGTATTTTTTTCTGTTTGATCGATTTCAAAAACCGCAACACGAGTTTAAAACTCAATAAAAACATAGGTTCCTTAATTTGTTATTTTAACACGATTTCAAAAATCCCAAAACTTTTGCTACTCATTTTGAGAGCATTTCAGAAGGAGAGTTTTTTTTATTTTTTTTTTTAACAATTTTATAATCCAAAAAAGTATTTCGGCATTTGGCGTAAAATTTTCTTTGAGGAAAATAATTAACGGAATAATCGGATAATACGTAAGTATGTAATATGAGCTCGAAAAACTAAAAGTAATGCATGAAAACTGTACTTACGAACTCATAATAGCAGAAAAACCGGAATTTTTTTTCTATACAAACCTATCGTTCAACACGGTCATCATGAATTTGCTCACATTTGAGCTATCTTTGAATTCAGGTATCAAAATCATTTTGGAAAACTTCAGAGTTTTACTTGTGGAGCTATGATTTTAAAGCTCTTTTAACGTCATTCTACCCATTTTATCTGTGACCACGTAGGTTGTCTTCCATACTCTCATCTTTGAGGTGTCATCTCCAGTGACTACGTTTATAAAGAATTCTTGTTGCTCTACTTCAAGGACATCCAGAAGCTCTTGACAAACTTCCACTTGCAGAGTCGGCCTTAGCACTTGCGGGGCCCAATTGGAGAAATCTGACGGGACCCTTTACAGAATGGTTGTACAAATTCAGGAAGTGCCAACCGATTTTTCTGATTTGGGCAAGGATTCAAAACTGCCATAATTATCCGTCATCCTAAAAATTTCTATAACACGTTTGATTTTTTAAAAATTTTTTTTAAAGAAATGAATGGCCACAAAAGTGTATATTTTAAGACTGTAAAAAAAGTAACTCTGGGAATCTTTATGCCCAATCATATGCGATTGATGCACGAGAAAATTGGGAGATCAAAAGAAGTGTTGGGGCAGGTTAGGGAACGGCGCCCATAATGCTGACTTTTTCTTCCTTTTCAAATTTTTTTAAATAAAATTGGACAATATTATGGGATTTTAACATAACTTATTAAATGACTCATAAAAATGAGGACTATGGCTTCCAACACCGGGACGGATGGCCATCGTAAACTTCCCTCTTCAAAACTTCCCAATTCAAAGTTCGATTATCGTGAAATAACACGAGGAAAGTCTATTGTTGGAATTTTTAGTTTTATTTTTGGAATAACTCAACAAACCGAGTAAAAAACCTTTTTTTTTTATATCGATCATTATTGTGCAACTTTGAGAAGTGAGGGGGCAAGCTCCTTCACCGTTTGAAGTGAGGGGGGGGGGGTGAGGGGGGTTTGAAGGGGGGGGGGGGTGAGGGGGCCGTTGCCCCCTCACCCCCCCCCCCCCTTACGAGCCGCTTTTGAGCGCAATTTATAGCTTAGACGGAAAAGAAAAATGCAACAAAATTTATCAGTTCTAAAAAAGCAATTTTAGGCTACATGCAAAAAACTAGACGTCTTTGGGATGTCAGAAGTTGAACGGAATTGCAGGGAACGGGGGAGCTCTTCTAAGAAATTTTTCGAAATTGAAGTTAAAAAAAAGCAGTTTTGGCACGGAGATGACGTTTTGGGGGGGGGGGGGATGGAGGAGAGGGACGTTAGAGGTCAGATAAACCACCCACGGTTCCCGGAAGAGTCTTCAAAGCTGACTTCTAAAATCGCAAATTTGGACAATTTTGAATACCAATACCTGCAAAATCGGAGATTAATTACAGATCAAAAGGGAATAAGAATTATTAAAAAAACTCAAGAGTCAATCCGCTTCTTGTGACCTCCATTTACAATGGATGCCATCTCATGTGAATTTGAGATATAACGATATTGCGGATGGACTGGCGAAAGAGAGCTCTACTATGACTCAGAATAGTGGAGATCCTCTGACGTACCTTGAACTATACTCTAGATGTAAGGCTACTATAAACAGCTCTTGGAGATGTCCTCCTGAGCATCCATTGTATTTTAGCGAGGGTCTTGGTGGTTCCCTTGGATTTGAGGGTGACAGGAGAGATCAAACTGCTTTGACTCGCCTGAGAACAGGTCATCTAAAAACCCTCAGATTTTACCATGGTAATAGGACTTTCCCAATTTGCACCAAATGTCATACTGAAGAGGCCACTGCACAACATCTGATTTTTTTTGTGTTGGTTTGGTACGCGAGGATCTACGGAAGAGACCTGGTTCTGTCTTGAAGTTGATTAAGGCGAACAACCTCATGGATCTGATCTGATTCAGTACAGAGAGATAAGCAAGAAGAAGAAGATATTCTCAGAAATTGTATCTGTTTCAATCATACAAAGAAAACGAATGCTTTGGAGACTGAGAGACAAATATTTTAGTGCCATAGAACAAAATAGAGAACCATTGCAATGATTCTCTATTTTGTGTTTATCGCTGCGTATCTATAATACCTGAAATAAAGGGGGCGCCTTGCGGCGCCCCTAATTTTATACAGTCGGGGCATTTTATACAGAGAGGCACCGCAAGGCGCCCCTCATTTCGTGGCGCCCGGGGCGATTGCCCCACTTGCCCCCCCCCCTTCGGGACGGCCCTGCCCACAAACTTCTTTCGCTAGGAATTCAATGAGAACTCTTTTTTTTTTTTCTTTTTAGCTTCAAATTGATGGCTCTAATCAATCAATGTGAGAAAGATTATGCTTACAAATGGAACAAGCAAGGTTACCCTTATAATATTAGGGTTTGAAATTCTACTATGTAAAAGATAAAGATTAGAGTGATGGAGGCATTATTTCTTGATCCCCCTTTGTGCCCTTATACTTCACAAAACAGGGAGCAGGAAGCATTATCCAAGGTTTCTTACAGCCATCTGTGCGAATTTGATTTGACGATCTTTTAAATCATGCCAAATCCCCACTAAGTACTTCAAAGTTGAAGTAGTACCATTTTTTATAAGCTCTCAAATCAATTTCGGTGTCACACAGCACAAATGCCCCACCCTCGTCCCAAGCGATTGTCTTAGATTTTATAGATTAACCATAATTTAAAATATTGGGTGGAATTTCAGAAAGGAAATGTTTATTTCTTTTATAATCTCTTAACCCTTTCTGGCGCGGTGGTTACAAAAAAGGACACCAATTTTAAAAATTTCTTCAAAAAAAACTTTTTTCTTTAAAACTCCAAAAATCTCTGCATTAGTTATTTTTATTTCTCTTTAATGCACACAGATGGCAGCACTATTAAATATGACTCTTTTTGTTGGCTTAATTTCTTGTTTAAAATACCTCGATTTTCAAGCTCAAATACAATATTTTTTTCAAGATTTTAAAATTTACACCATAAACTAAATTAGTCAACCATTTTCCCTCAGGAATCCTGAGCTAATCAATCATAATTTTGCAAAAGATTAGAGTTCATTTTTGAATGCATAAACAAAGTTTCTTTCCAGGTGTCCCCAAATGTGGACACCGCCCGTCTACAGCATTGATCTCACTGTTGTGGGTGAAAGATGTAATTTGATACATTTCAGAAAAGGAGGACCAAAAGAATAGTTTACAATGGGCTTTTGTATATTTATTTTGGGTTCTTGACCCAGAACAGGTGAATTTGAAGGTCCATGACTGCACACATTTGAGATCTGCTTTTCCTACCAGACAGTTGTATACTTTTTTTATTATCAGCTTTGATATTATTTTTTCTGTAAATGGTATTATACAGTCGTATTTTTTCATTTAATATTTTATAGCACAAAAGGAATGCACATAAAGCAAGAACAATGTGCCAAAAATATTTTTAACATTTCAAGTTGCTTATTTAGATAATTTTATATAATCTATATGAACTTTCTTGAATTTTACTTCATCTTTATCTTGGAATTTTTATAGTAAAAATATTGAATTTTCTGTTCTAAATATTCTTAATGGCATAAATTATTGAAATAATTAGTAAAAATGCTTAAGAGCTTAAAATATTTGAAATTACTCCAATTGTCATACGAGGTAAACATAACCACTTCAGAAAACAATTTCTGCTCTAGGAGGGCGGTGGTCACAAACGGGGACACCACCCCCAGCTGGAGGGGATGAATTTAAAAAAATTTTGACTGTAAAATCTATGTCCAGATAACCAATTTATCCCATCCATTGTGTTTTTTAATTATATTTCTAAAATTTTAATGACACGCGCCTGTAAGGGTTAAATCCATTTTGATATAACCCTCAGCAGTGTTTCACACGGTGCAAATCCCACACCCCCTCCTTCATCTACCCAAAGTGATGCTGCAGGGCTTGATAGTTTCCATGTCATTTAAATTATTGGGTGAGAGGGGGATTTACGAAAATAACTATGAATTTATATTTTTTATAAGCATTTAAACACATTTTTGGTGTCACCTGGAGGCAACCTCCCCTCCCTCCCATAGTGACACAACTGTTTATGATATAAATTTAACCACGGCTGCCGAGAGTCGAGGCAGGCCCCACATCAGTTTAGTTTGGTTGCCAGGCCTCCTGCCCTCATAAAACTTATCAAACTTGCACTACTCCTAGTCAGAGCTCACCCCCCCCCCTCCCAGTTTCCAACTAGGCTGACATGACCTCTCGTCAGCCCTGCTTTTAATCAACCTCACTAAAAAAAACAATGAAGATAAATTGTCTACAATTAAAGATAAAATAAATCACTTTTATTTGAATTCTATTACAATATGCATTTGAAAAATAATTCAATTACTACATTCAGAAAACCAGAAACTATTTTTAAACTTTAATTATACAGACGATCAGAGCTGCAGAAAAAAAAATTGATTCATAAATAGTGGCTTATCTAAGAGGAGTATAAACACTGTTAAAATTATATGAAACATTCAATTGCAAAAATGTAAGACGTTCTTGTGCGATTCATATATTGCCGGACGGTTTGAAATTCATAGACATTCAATCTGCCAAGTTACTTCCATGGTGCTTTCCGTGACTGAGACTTGTCTTTGGCGCTTGCACTGCTTCTGGCTTCGTGCCTTGTAGGAGAGACGTCAGTGCATCGTGAGCTGCAAGCGCTGTCGCCTCTTGCAGAAAAGGAACACAGCTTCAAAGGCGGCAAGTTACTGGATTCGTTGGACCTAGACGTAGCGGCGTCACCACCCTTGCTGCAAGAGCTGTTTCTGGTTTGAGGCCTGCCTAATGAATCTACAGCTAAGAGAATTAGGAAAACAAACTGCAATTTTTAGATTAAAAATTTTTGAAATTGCAATAAAGCTAACGCTTTTGAGTGCAATCATTTTACCACTTTCTTTTATCTGCTAGTGCAGTGGTTCCCAACCTTTTTGAGCCCATCGTCCTCTTTGGAGGTTGACCCTTTCTTTACCCACCCTCTTTCATCCTAGAAAAAATCACAAGTTGGTGCTAGTGAACATCAATATTTTTGAAAATATAAATGTTTAATTCTAGTTTGATGTGAAATGTATATAATAAAGCAATTTTATCCCATCACTCTTAAACTTAAAATGAACAAATAAATAAACAAAAGTACCTTTTGTTTTTAACATTTCTTTTCTTTTTTTTTCAAAATGAACTGATGATAGTTAACTTAACTAAGATCTTTGATGTATTTTTCAAAATTAGAAGTTCATTTTTCATGAAATTTTCTTTTTCAAATTGGACTTTGAGGAAGTTTAAAGAACTAACACTTAAAATGAATTTAAAAAAAAAATCAAATTTTATAAATTTGGAGATGAATGACAAAATACTTCCTTAAGGTTCAATCGAGGTTTGAAGAGAAAGATCCTGAACTTTAATTTGTTTAATTTGCAACTTGTGATTCTTTATCTCCCCCCCCCCCCCCACACCTTCCCCAGGTTGGAAACCACTGTGCTAGTGGTATCAAAATGCATAATGTTTATTTTAACGACAGGGATTTATAAGCCTGTCTTATAGCTTATATATATTATAATTGATAGCCTATATAATGGAACATCAGGAAAGGTTTATGAAATTGCAACTAGTTTCCAAATTCATGGAAGCAAAGAGGTGAAAAAAGTTTCCAGGAAAATAAAAAGTGAAAATGAGTGAAATTTTTTTTAAATATTTGCATGGCCATATATGTATATTCAAAGTAGATTAATTAATTTTACGATATTCTTAAAAACACACAACTTTTATGAGAATTTTTTTATAAAATATTTTACAAGAAATCAACACATTTTACTCCAGTTTGTTTCTGGATCTACCTCTGATTATAGTGATTATACAAAATGCAAAGCATTAACGCATTAAATTTCAATACCACACGCGTTGCCAAAAGGGGGAAAAAAACTAGTATCCAAAAGTTTAAGCAGACTGAAAACTTGTTGCTCAATGCCTTAACACATAAATTAAGCATATTTTTCATTTTCTCCTCATTTATTGTCATTCACCTGTTGTCAACAATAATGCTTCTATTGTTTTACATAAGTCAAGTCATACAAACTGCAATCAAAATTATTTAAGCGTACTGCAAAAACGACAAGTTTAACCCATAACAGGGGAGGTGAAAAAGTAGGACGTAACAGAGGACATAAGGTCTCAGAGACCTTTTTTTTTAATTGTGTAATTAAGATACATTCTTGTAATTTTTTTCAGGTGACCACATTAAAAAGATAACTTTGAATTGAAATATAGCTTTTCCGAGGAAACTCTGCTCAAGTCTTAACATGTTTCCAGAAAAATCATATCTGGTAGTAAAAAAATTAATACTAGTAATAAAAATGAATCTGTTATTTACTAATGATTTCATTTTAGTTTTTAAATATATGCAGAACATTTTAATACCAGAAAATTGATTATATCGCATAACATGAAAATTTTGACAGCACCTTAACTATTAGTATATGGCGTCTTATTTCCAGAATAGTTCAGTCTCATTGTCCTTAGAACATTCATTGCGTATCTTTAGTAAACATTTCAAACAACCCTCAACTTCATCTGGAACATTTTACATTTCTTCCACATAACGTGGATAAGACAAATAAGTTCATCTTGGCGGTCCTAACGTTAAGAGTCATGTCCACTACTACCAAAAATTGTGAGGTATCACAGACTGCTCCCAAAGAATGCAATGAAATTTAAACCAGATACACTTGCCAAAAGATACTGATAAGCAGGGGGGGGGGGGCTTAAGGTCACAAAACAAAAAGCTATTGGGAAAAACTATTTAATCAGACCAAAAATGAAATAGGGATGGTGGGCTGAACATTTTAGTGGTCTCTGATACCACACCTTTCCTATTACGAGTTAATAAAAATGAAGACGATCAGATATAGTAGGGTAAAATCTCATTACAGATAATACCAATTCAACTAAAAATCCATTTTAACAAAATAAATGTTCAGTCTCTTTTTAATTGCCATTACATTGCTTGAATTCTATTACAACAAAATTACCATTACAAAAGAAAACAAAATTTGTGGTGCCTTCAAGTTTGTTGTAACGCGATTTCACCGTTCTACATTAAAACTTGTAAAAAAAAAAAAAAAAAAAAAAAAAAAAAGAAAGAAAAATCAAATTCATAAAAAAATTATTTTGAAAAGTCAAATGAATAACATTAAAACTTACTTTGAACAAACTAAGGAAGCTAGTTGTTCCTTTGCAAAGAAACACCTTCCAAATAATGGATATTGTAACAAAACTCATCATAAAATGATTTTTTTTCATTAACCTCAAAATTTAAAAGGTCAAAAAAAAAAAAAAAAAAGATTTTCACTGTGGCATCTTTATTTCTGTGGTTGATTTTAGGTGTATAGCAAGAATAAAAATCACTGCTGTATGGCACTACTAAGAAACATTTGTGATTTGTCTCGGCAGTGATACAGGCAATGAAATAACAGCAAACTAATGTATAACATGAGTATACAGGGACAGGGGCACAAAATTAAATAATCCAATATTAGTTACAGAACAAAATCTTACGTATGGTTGGAAATGCTTCACCCATGTAGCATTGCAGAGCTTGGATTTGTAAGCAACAAGTTAAGGATCAAACAAAGAAAACGTTGAAAATGAAAAGAACAATAATATTTATCAATTATTCCATATTATCTACACATACTTCAGTTTAAATAACTTTAAAAGGTAAATTGCCTTTTTCCCACTTCGATCACTCAACTATTTTGTCTGAACATTGTTCAGTAGTCATGATAGTGTCTTTTTCTGATTCGCTAGAAAGCTGCTTCACCAACAGCTTTTTTTTAGGCCATTACATTGATTTGCTCAAGGTTATCTATTTATTTATTTTCTTTTTGATTACTGTATTTTCAGTCAATGACTAAAGTTCTTCAGTAAAGAATTGATGGAAAACTGATGTTAATCAGTTTCAGGATGAGATAAATAAGGTAGAGCTAAATAAAAACACTACAGTTAAAAATGAACCTAAATTAATAAACACAATGCTGGGAACATTTTTGTCTGTAGATTTGAGTTTATGTTGGTTTGAACAGTTAGCATAATATGAGCAAAAAATGAAACAGTTAAGTATTTATTTCCGCATTTCTATTCAGTTTTACTGTTGATGGTTTGTATTTTTTTAGTAGGGGAAGGTGGGGCACCTTGGGACATGGCCCACCTTGGGACACCATAAGTTTCAGCTGTAATTTTAAATACAGAAATTAGTTCTCTTAAGACATCATCAATGACAGCAAGATCTACTCTTCAGTGTACTTTTGGAATTTCTCACATGAACAGGAAAAAATGGAACTAATTTTCTTTGTTTTGAAAGGTTGGGAGTTGCATTGATGTGGGGTTTCATTACTAATAATTTTAAGTAGGAAATGAAATAATTTCAATTAAAGCATGTGGGAATTAAAACATGTCCTTTCATAATAATTTTAAGGTTAAAAAATATATTGTGCTGTTAAGTCTAACTTTTAAAAAGTTAATATATAATAACAATCTTAAGTGGGGCAGGTTGGGATATTATCTCAAGCTGCTCCACCAAGTACAGCACAGAAAAAGCCTATTTCAATGTATTTAATAAATCCTATGAGTTTAAATGAACTAAAATTGAGAAAATAGCTACTGTTTTACAGAAAATTTGTATTTCTTCCTAGGTGAAGTATTAAAATAACAGAAATGGGTGAGATCTAGAAAAGAAAATAGGAAGTTCCCTAAGGTTGATGCATCTGTTGTTGAAACAGCAGCAGAAAATGTTATTAGTAATAAGATTTCAATTATTTAAGATGACAATTATTAGAATTATTGCTTCTGTCCCAAGGTGCCCCACCTAGTGGAGCAGTTTGGGACATTGTAATGACTTTTTAATTTTTTTAATGAAAATTTAATTTAATGAAATAATGGAGTAACATAAATTTTTATTGAATCAAATATGTCTAAATTGTATATTTAGCTAAGTTTGGTGAAAATTGGTTTGAAAATAAAATTTCTAAAAATCATTATCTAAAAAGTGTCTCAAAGTGGCCCACCTTCCCCTATCCTTTTTAATTTTAAGGTGGAAAATAAACAAAAACAGCCTTTTTCAAAAACTAACTGGTAATTTACTTAGCAAAATATACTCACTTATGAAATTGTTATCAAAGGTGAACAACATTGTGCTCAAAATGTTTTCAATTGAAAAAATAACAATAAAAATGAAGGAATAAATAAATATCATACAGTTTACAGTATTGCAATGAGAAAGTCAATAGTTTAAACACAAAAAGGATTTACTGTACAGAATTCCTCAACCAGTGAGTTAAAGCGCAAAACTTTAAACTGCTCTCTTTAAATTTAACTTCTTAAATTTAACTTACACATTGCAGAACTTTTGCATTGCTTAAACCCTGTCCAAGTTCCCTGACAAAGAGGAATAAATACTATAAGACTTCCCTTACACATGCCATGGTTATTCTGGTACAGTATAATAGCATAATAAGCAGAAAAATTCACAAAAAGAAAGGATATCTTCAGCAGAAAAATGATCTTTCGATTCTGTCAGCTGCAAACGTGGCGAAGCACCATGGTGAATTCTGGGTAAATGAAGGGGAGATAAAGATGTAGTCAAGCCAATTGGGAATATTTCTAAAGCAAACTTTAAGCCTGTAAACACAAGAGCAATATTCATTCGATAAGAGTCCAGTTTGTTTTAAATTACAGTTATTAAGACAAAAAAGATGACTTACAAATTAAATTAAAATGATTAGGAAACCATACAATAGTGTGATAATGAAAAAAAATCTAAATAGAGAGTAATCAAAAGAGCATAGTAAAACATGTTTTTAGTCGCATAATTCTCTTGCTCTCCCCTTTTATCAAAAGATAAAGCCTTAACGGGTGCCAAAATGCTTTAAAAAGTTGCCAAATTTAAGGAGTTTTGATGAGAAATGGGAGATATCTTTTACAAGCTTTGTACATGGATGTCTTGCCACATGCAGACAGTGAAGTCATGAAGTATCCTCCATTTTCTCCTCAAGTCTTTAAATTTTGACGACTCTTCTTAAAATTTCAGCAGACTGAGACCTTATATCTCAGTAATGGGCAGACAAAGGCAAATAATTTATGAGTAAAAAACAATGTTTTACTATGCTCTTTTGACTGCTACCTATTTATTTCCCCCCCATTATTGCACAATTTTGTGGTTCCGTGGTAGGTACCATATAGACTATTATAGAGCATGTTTCAAAGATCTTGCATTAATTACATATATAAAATCAGGATGCATAAAATAAATAAGACAAAAAAGATTGAAAGAGAAAATTATAGTAGCAAGCTTGTTTATGTGGAAAGTTTACAGTAGAATGACTTGCATTAAATGTAGCAGGTTCACAGGTAAATGGAGAGAGTTAAAACAATCCAGTGGGCAACTGTAATGTACTAACTGCTAAAGGAAATTTTTACAGAAATTTTTTTTAGAAACACCAACTATTTTCATGAATAATAAATATTTTATCAATTTGACTAAAATATTTATCTGACTACAGTTAGGTATGCAAGCATAAAAATTTAGAACTAGTATAAGTGGCACACCTGATTCAGCTAGTATTGTTTGGGATAAGTGTTTGGTAAGAAAAGACACAGTTCATGTAATTAAGCATGTTTAGACAAAATTTTGGGAGCTTGTATCCCCAAAGCAGAATACTACTAAATTTGCGACGTACATCACAGAACAGATGCTTGAGCGGCAGAACAACTCTGTTCAAATGTGAGAGGAAAACTCAGACAAATTTTCTGCAGAAATTCTACAGATTTCTTCAGAAACTGCAGATTTTGGGCAAATATCTTCCATTTCACGATAGAAATTTGCATGAATTTTGTAGATTTCTTTAAATCAAAAGAAAATCTAAAATTCTCGGAAATTATGATAATTCGGTGGAAAGCTCACGAAAATGCGATAAGTCATCTGCAGGAACTTTAGATTTACTTGGAACTTAAAGAAATCTACAGAATTTGTGCAAAATTCTTTCTTGAGTTGGAAGATATTTGTTGAAAATCGGCAGTTTTTGCAGATCTTCTGCAGAAATTTCATATTCTAAATCTGAAAAGATTGTGATTTTTCTAGCAATTTTGGTTCCCTTTTCCGAATTTTTCACAATCGATCTTCATCCACTGCAACTTCCTCCACAAACTTATGTTTTCCAACTGTAATTCATAAATTGAAAAATAAAAAATGAAGAAATAAAAAGAAGATTATTTACCTCCAGATAATAAAAAAACATTTTCATAGCCTCTTTCAATGAGGGTGGTAGCAACTCTGCTTGCAATAGTTTCATCTTCATCATACAAAATAATCAGTTTGAATCTATCATTTTTCTTTTTTTCCAATTAAGGAAAGTCATGAATTTTCATAAACATTTTCATAAATTGACCATTTTTACCTTCATTTCAAATTTTGGAGCTTATGCGTGATCAGAGGAAACAAATATTAAGTTCTTTAATTACTTTTTTCCATACTTAGGAGGCCAATACATTACTTTTTAACAACCATTAGAAGTTGCTTGTAAAAAAAAATATTTTTTTCAGCCTAACCAACTGTGTCACTTTATTTTCCCAGAAGGTTTGGTTTTGGCATAGCCAAATGCAACTGAACTCTTTGCACTTTCCGGCCAACTGGGCAAACTATTCCTTCTGAGAATTATTGCACTGAATTACAACACCCTGATTTGCACCCTAAAAAAATGGCATTTGTTTTGTGCCTGGATAATATTTTTATCTGGCATAGTTACCTAAAACAATGAGGCTCATTGAGTAGTTGATGACTTTGTAGCATTGAAACCACTGAGGTTCATTTCAGAATCTCGGCACTGGCAGCAAGTGATAACAGAGGTCAATGCAGATCAGGGCCGATCCTAGGGTGCCGGCCGCCCATGTGCAAAGACCTAATGTGCCGCCCCTCAAGAGTAATTTGCATATTTTGACTAATCTTTAACATCTATATAAATCTTTCTTTAAATTTCTGTGTCTAGTTCGAATTTAAAAAAATAGGGGGGGGGGACAGAAGAATGATCCTATAAAAAGGAAGAAATTTTTTTATAGTAAGAAACTCCTTAGGTACAATTTATATCTTTGAAGAAAGTAATAGATACCAAAATTTATTAGTCGTAAAAACGCATTTTATTGTAAGATAAATAAATACTTTTGTGCTGTTGTAAAGAAACGAAAAGTAACAACGTATAAAAAGCACAAATTCGCAGATTACCATCTGCTAATTTGTGCTTTTTATACGTTGTTACTTTTCGCATTTTATAGTCTTTCTTCGGTGACATCAGAGAAGGGACGGAAGATGGGGAAGCGTGGGGGGAGGTGTCAGGGGTTCAGGGGAGGAGGATTGCTCCAAGAAAATTATCGAAATTGGCGTATGAAAAGTATTTTTAGTTAATCTTTAGTTGTGTTTGGTTGCAAGGACAAAAGAGTCAAGTATATTCAAGGTGCATGGAGAAATTTTCGAAATTGACGTCAAATATCGCAATTTTAGGAACTTTTTCGAGACTTTAGGTGAAAGTAACGTTGCAGTTCTTTCCTAAAATTCTTTCAAAATTGAAATCAATTTGAAGTTTTTTTTTTTAAGACCGTAGCTTAGGAAGAATCGGCGTTCTTCCCGAATAATCTCCGAAACTGAAATTTTAAACCCACTGAAATTTTAAACCCATTTAATTTTGGGTTACCTTTGTTGACGTTGCAAGAGGGAGGGAGATTTAATCGTCTCCCCATCGAAAGATTTCGAAATATAAGTTCAAAACGCAAATTTAGGCAGTCTCTGGTGACGGTAGGGGATCTGGCGGCTATCCTCCGGTACTTTCTCGGCACTATTTTTTCAAAAACCCGTTTTTGGCTAGACTTGAAAACAATAGGGGAAATGTGAAAATATTCCGAACCAAAATATTTTTCGGAACTGAAATCCATTATAGGCTATTTTTTGGGAAGGAAGGATTTTGGAGCTCTTAAGCGGATATTTCTAAAATCGCAATTGTGTATTATCTTTGGTGACGTTAACAAAACTGGGAAGCTTCTACGGATCTTTCGGATATTTTTCAACATTAATATCTGAAAAATATAACTATAGACTTTTGTCCACCTCACCTCGACGATTGATGGATATGCCCCAGCGCCGTGAAAAGTTACGAAATTTTCAGGTATAGTGATTGCGTTGGAGAAAAGGGGGTTCCGGGGTCTTTTCCCTAAAGTTCTTGTAACTGCTGTTTGAAAAACGCAATTTTAGTTTGTTTTTCAATACGTTAAGTGAGAGGGGGTGGAATTAGGGGCTTCTCTAAAGACGCTAATTGAGACTGTCTTTGGTATTAATGTTTGCGAATGGATTTCGGGGTCCTCCACTGCAAAAATTTCGAAAAATGCCAAAGCAATTTTATATGACGTTTCATGATTGGAAGTGCTGTCGTCTGAAAACACGTTTTGGATTTTGGAGCCAACATTTTTAGGCTATGCGTGATTAAATTAAGGTGGAAGAGGTGAATCTGAGATTTAATTGGGTCCTTAAGATCGATGGTTCAACCAGCAAAATTTTCCGAAAGTAAAGTCCTAGAAACGCAATTTTAAGCCTTCTTTAGTTTTGTCAAGGAGGTCATGGCATTCTTTTGGATCTTCGTTTTGGAGTTACATTTAAATTTGCTTCCCAGGGCAAGGGCCCAGTCCTCCTACCTGATCTGAAACCGGGCAGTTCATTCAAGATTTTAATCAGAAAAATTGTCGTAAAGGGGGAAAAGTACAACATTTTAGTTCGTCATTCATATATGTTACTCTCAAGGGAGTCGCAATTTTCCACTTTCTCTCCAAGCATCCACGATTGTTAAACACAGAGTTTGTTACATAGTTTGTTGTTTGAAATGCTTGCGAGAGTATCTAATCAGTATAGCTTTTTTTTCAATTAATAAAATATGTCTTCATTGTTTAGGTCTATAAAATCTTGGGGGGTAAACATTAGTGGCCGCCCTCGGTGCTCCTTTCAGACGGCACCATTTCATGCTTCAGAAGGGGGCCGTTCCCCTCCCCTGCATCCATTCCTGATTACTGGTTCTGTCTCAAACTTTGCAACAAAATAAAGCATATGTGTTAAGAGTAGATATTAATGGACAATGAACCAACACAATGTTCCCTAACATTCTATTTTTCTTAAACTATGCTATACTGTCGGGAACTCGACACATACTTTGACAATTGAACATTTAAAAATTAGCACATTTATTCTACTTATTATAAGTTATCTTGTGAGAAATTCTTGAGGAATTTTGCTTGATTATAAGAATTTTATGATGCGGTCTGCGGCCGCCCCTTACTTTGGCCGCCCTTGTGCGGCGCACACTCTGCACACCTGCTAGGATCGGCCCTGATGCAGATGGTAGGGAAGATTGGGGATAGTTGATCTCCTTCTTTGTGGAAGCTTATAACTTTTATTTGAATCAAAGGAGCTAAAAGAGAGGGAACGAGTATCCTGAGGGATCAAGTATCCCCACTCTACCCCACTTATTTTGAGTACAAAAGGTTCTGTTCGTTCAACTAGCTTAAAGTGATTGTGTTTTCTGATACATAATTTCAACTACCTCAAAATTAAGAATAATTTTGTTAGATTCAATACCTCCCACTGAAAAGATTCTTAATGGAAGAATAAATAAACAAAATATGCATGTTTGTCACAAAAATATGATAAAATACATCTAACACACTGAATAATAAGATGGAGTAACTATTGGTAATTCTTTTTTTTTTCACAAAAAGGATACATATAACTTCATTTCTTCTGTTTCATAACCTGTAGAGCGTGATAACATAGCGGACGGATAGTTTTTAGCTATTAAAAAAAAAAAAAAGTCAAACAATCTTGTTACACAAAACACAAGCATAAATAAAAGAGTAACCCCCCTCCCAAAAAAAAGAGAGAGGGGGGAAAACTAGTTAAATAATTGTATATATATTTGAGAAATCATTTAAAACATTAGATGATTTTTTTTTTGTTCCATAAATCTGAATTTTACAATAGTTTGTCAAAGTGATGGTGTAGCTTGTCATTCAAAAGATTTAAAATATTAGAATGGATGGGAAGTTTTGTCATGATTTTTCTAAATATTTTTGAGAAAGAAACTCTTTGGTTCATTAAGATTTTTTTGTTTTGCGTTTACATTTCACACTTTCAAATAAAACAACCTGTTTTTAAGAAGCTTAAAAGCAAAATGAATTCTGTATATCATGGCATTTTCTTTCTAAACTATAGATATACACAGTTGAACTCTGCTAATACAAAATATCAAAAATCTAACTTTGTTTGTATAAAGTGTTATTAGTAACAAGTGTGATTCGGAGGGCCATGGTTGCCTGATTCGTAAGGCGTCGGGCTTGTTATAGGAGGGTCCCGAGTTCAATGCCAGCCGATCAAAGATCTTCCATGATTGTTGATAGTGACTGAGGCACCTTAAAATCATTGATTCCTTCAAGTGAATCAATATCTCCAGGGGTGCTGAACCAAGAGTTTTTTGGCTCCTGGTTTGGATAAAATTATCAAAATGTTGATAGATGGTGGTTCTATCTATTGTGTGCTGTCTGAGCTACATCGGACTTCCACATTAGAGGTGCTCTGTAAATGGAAGCCAAACCTCTCTGCCTTAAACCGAGGAAGTTCTGCCAACTTGGGCTCGGATACTCGAGTGGTTTAAACAACAACATTGAATAAGTGATTCTGTGATAATAAAGAAATGCTTATCTATATTTTTAAAATAATTATCAGTATAGTCAGAAAAATTTAATTTATTTCTTAAAATTGAACGTTAGTGAAAAAACACGAAAAGAAAGACGATTATCAGCAATTGTGGGACTGGTTGTAATTCACAATGAAGGATAGACAGTTTTATCTCCAAGCAAATTGAAATGTTCTCAGGTAAACAAGTGCATGGAGTGTATTCTATATGCAAAACATTTAAGAATTTAATTTCAATACACCATTTACGTTCCCACAAAATCATGAATAATTTCTTTTTAAAAAATTAAGTAGTATTCAATCTTGAACATCTTTGTTGAAGATGTCAGAAATTTTTGCTTGCCCGAGCAGAAAATTTCAATTATGTGTGAATATTTTACAAGTAATTAAATAAAAAACCAAACTTAATGAACAAAATGTTTGTTTTAGGCATGATTTTGTACTAAATGTACTGGAATTAATAAAGTTCAACTGTTTCTTTATTGTAAATAGATTCCATCAAGATTTTGATGAATTTGATTATATACCAGTAAGAAAAGTTGATCAACCTGCATAATAAGGATATGCAGTGTGAATATGCAGGACACACAAAGTATCACTAAAGTCAGAAGATCAAAAAATCCAGCACGCATTAGAAGTAAATCACCAATTATAACAACTATAGCTTATTTATTGAGTGAGTGCAAAAGTTCGTGCGGAGTTGCAATAGATGGCGTTAGAACGGGCGTAACGTGTTGTCATTAATACAACTATCTACGTAAGTCAGATCGTTGGAAAGGTGACATGTGCAGCTTTCATTCCAATCAAAATAATTTGTGCAGATACAAACTGTCTCGAGAAAGATTACTTTTAAAATGACTATTGATAAAGTGCATTTACGGCATGTTATGCTTTACGAGTTTCGGAAGGGAATAAACGTTGCAGCGGCCGTAAAAAACATTCAAGAGGTTTATGAAGATCAAGTACCAGCTAAACGAACTGTGGAAAAATGGTTTGCAAAATTTCGTTGCGGAGATTTTAAGCTGAAAGACGAGCCACACTGAGGTCGACCTTTCGATATTGATGTTGACGTTTTGCGTTCTTTAGTTCAGAATACTCCGCGAATTTCAACAGAGGAAGTTGCTACAGCACTTAACGTTGACCGATCAACCGCTTTTCGGCGTTTAAAAAAAATCGGATTTGATTTAAAGCTCGATATATGGGTGTCCCATTTGTTGACAGAGAGCAACAAAACCAGCGAATTTCTGCTGCCGTATCTTTACTCGGGCGGCTCAAAAACGGGCCGTTTTTGGATCGATTAGCGACGGGCGATGAAAAATGGGTCCTGTACAACAACGTTCAGCGCAAACGCACATGGAAACAGGCAGGTGAACATGGTGACGCAATGGCAAAGGCCAGTTTGCACCTGATGAAGGTGATGCTCTGTGTTTGGTGGGATTGCAAGGGTATAATTTGTTTTGAGTTTCTCCCTGCCGACCAAACGAATTGATTCGAACAAGTACTGTCGTCAATTAAAGGTGTTCTTCACTGAGAGTCTGAAAGATTCGGATCTAATGTTAACCTACGGGGAAAGTTGGAGCTTGTTTTACAAATTCCTGTAAAGTTTTCGGATCCGTTTTTTTTTTCTGAGTATTTTTCAAGACTATGTCTGTTTCTTTTAGTTTTTACTTTTTTGATGTGTCCATTCTCCGATTTTTTAAAATTCGAGAAAAAATGAATTTCTTCCAAAACGAGGTACTGTTGGACATTTCGCTCTGTAAAACATCTGCAACTCGTGCTATCGAAATTTTAAGAACGCCCTGACACGCAAAATATTTCCAGCTCTCTTTTGAGATCTTGTTTGAAATAATGCGACCATTTTTTAAACAAATATCATGTTCTAACTATTGAAAAAATTTTCAAAATACGTTCACTTTTTGCATTTGCCCCGCCCTAGAATAGTAACCTCCCCTTTTTGAGGGGTAAACGCTAATGGGGTGTAAGATTTATTACCCTCTCATTAGTTCCCCTCAATGACCTTCGCTGGACGTCCTTTCTTCTTTCCTCTTTTCCTAGGGCTTTCGTGAAGAATCAAGTGCTTTTGAAAGTGAATCCATGTAGATGCGTGCTATTAGCTGTTAAATTAGCAACATTTGCTTTTTTTCAAATTTGTGGTTTGAAAAGAAATAGATTTGAAAGGAATATTTCTGAGTCAAATTGTTTATTTACAATATAATGAACATTGTTACAATGCTGTCGAATGAGAAAAGTTGACATTTTTCCCTTCCAGTAGAAAAATATTTTTATATATAGATTAAATCGTATTCCAGATACTAGGTATTTTGCATCGTTTTTACATGTGTTTTATGTTACTACAAATGGTACACACATAAAGTGCTTTCCACAGCTCAACAAACGTTTTTGAAAATTATTTGTGTCTTTAAAAGCCAGACTCGTCAAATTTCTTTAGAAGGTAGATACACATTGAACATGTAATTCATAATATACAGTAAAATCCATCGAATTTCGGAATCGGGATTGGAAATTTATTTGGTTGAAACAAGTATTTCGTTGCATTAGTATGCGTTGTAATAGGATTTTACTGTATTTCTCTTTAGAAAATTCCTAAGGAGGAAAACGATGCATAATTTGACCCCAAATAGAATCGTGAAACGTTTCTTATGGGGTCGCAATATTACTCCTTCTTTTAAGACATGTACGATATTATACCGTTTTTAAAACATTACGTGAGAAAAAAAATAGCATAATTTTTATTTTCCAGCGCAGCAATGCGAACCGTGGTTAATTTTATTTTTATTAAAGACTATTTCCTAGCTTACATTTTGTGTCATAATTCCTGCGTTTTACCCCAAATTTTTATTTATTGCCAGAAACAATGAAAAAAAAAAGTTAAAACACTTATTTTTAATTAGCTGTTTTGGAAATAGCTTAAACATATGGATATTGTGATTAACTGCAGGTTTTGAGTGTTTTAATCAAGCAATCATGTACTTGTGTTATTCCATACTTTTTAGAACGAATCAAGCTTGTACAAATAGTATTTACAATTTAAAAACATGTTTTATATTTTTTGAAGTACGTTGCTTAAATATTATTTCTCCAACAGTGCTATCATTTTTGGAAAACTACTAAAATTCAGGACAATATTTATTCTTCCAGAAAAAAATAAGTTTTTTTTTTTGAGCAATTGCGAATGCTTATTATCCTTACTTGAACAAAGCTGATGTTGCTCTGATTTTTCAGATTGTCATGATGACAAGAATAACTCTAGCTCGTTGTTTTAATATTTACTAAGAAGTCAAATTTTCGTCGCCATGGTTTCTAATCGTTTGTGTTCATTCAATGTTTAACTTAAGTAGATTTTACTTTTAAAAGGGGGGGGGGGTGTAAAATTACATTTCAGGAAAAAAACATCAATGTGGATGAAATTAAAAAGCAAAATTTCATCCAAATACAAAATTTCCAGATTACTAATACCGACATTCAAGACTGACAAGAAAACAAAAATACAGAAGGCTTTCTGATGTCTTCAGAAAGTTTTCACAATAGAAATAGTTTTTTTTTAAATCTTTATAAGAATTTGGAAGCTGTATTTTTGGAGAATAAAAATACTTTTCAAAAACATTTATTCAGTTGCGGAAAACATTCCGTACACCAACATACTCATTAAATACATAGAAAATCATGAAAAACATATTAGCAATTTAATATGATTCGGTTAATATAAAAAACACACCGTGGTAGAATTACTAAGCATTGTATGTATTAGTTTTAATGACGTTTTCAGCCTTATGTTGCTGACAAAGCTAACTAAGATGTGAACAATATAGAATGAAGGTTACAAGTTTTCACTGTTTTCTATTTTCATTCTCAGAAGCTAGATCAGCATTTTAATACAATGTAGAAAAAATTAATTACAGGCATAAAGGTTTTCAGGTCACATAAGCACCCCCCCCCCCCCCTCCCTTCAAAAAACATCATTAAAGATCGTCTTAAATTTCGTTTTTATGGCTTTAATTTCAAAAACTTTCGGGAAGGGAGTTTCTGAAAAGTCCTTCTTTGACCATAAAAAAAAAAAGTCGTCTAAAATTGCATTTTTGGAACTTTGATTTCAAAAACCTGAATGTCCCCAAAGTTACTAAAAATGGCCTACAATCATGTTTATAACACTTTGAAAATTTTGCCTCCCCCCAACATCACACTAAGACTGCGTTTTTAGACTATTTCGAAAAATTCCGGGGAAAGCTTCCGAACTCCCCGTTTCCTAACATAATTGAAGAACCTGAAATTGTGTTTTTGGCGTTTCAAGTTCAAAAATTTGCCGGTGGAAGATCACAGGACCTCTTACTTACTTCCAAATACTACCAGAGTTCGTCTAAAAGTGCATTTTGAAAATTTTATTTTCGTGAAAATTAAAGGGTATAGCCCCCAAACAGAGTGCTTGGGAAAATAGGGAGTATTTCTGAGTAAATAGTATGCTTACGATAAAGATCATGTTAATTAAATATAGAAATGGTTCCCTCTCCTAAACAAGAAGCTAAATCCTTTCTCTCGCTGTATTTACATATTATTAGGAATTAGGAGTCAATAGAATAGAAAATGTGGGATCTCAAAAAAGATTTTTGTTCTATACGAATGAAAATTACTTGATAATCATTTGATTAGAACATTCATTTTATTCTGTGACTGAAGACACGATACGATAATTTTTCGGCACAGAAGTGCGTAACACAGAACTTAAAAAGAAAAAGTTTGTCTTGATTTTTTTTTTCTTTTTAAATTGTGAACCCTTACTTGTACTTATAATTGCTTTCCTAAATGTAAGCTGTTCATTTTCATTTTTGTTTTAACTTTATGTATTTCCTGCAAATCTGTTTCTTGCCCTTTTTTTATTTTTTATTATTGATTCATTAAATGCAAGATGCATGAAAACGAGGCAGAGCGATAAAAACTTTAAAATCTGGCAGAGCGAGGCGTTGAGATTTTTTTTCACCTAAGTATTTCGAGTTTTTTTTTTTTTTTTTTCAGGCAGATATACATGTAGGTAATATTTTCGTGCCTCCTGAGAAAAAGGACAACCCTTAATATTTATTACGACAACTAACGAGGATCAGACACTCACAAGACTTATTAGGAAATTTTAATAAAAACTCAATGTGTTGAAGTAGAAGCACTATATACACTATATGACCAAAAGCATTGGGACACTTTCAAAAATTCACATTTTTAGGGATTTCTCGAGAAATAATAGACCAATTGCTCTATAATTTGTTTCGCATAAAATGTATACTCTAGTTGTCATTTTCCAATAAAAATTAAGTCTGCTATTCATTTAGGGGACCGACAACAAATTGAGGAAAAAAGTTTTTTGATCATTTTTTATTGCAAATTGCTGGGAATAAGCTATAATTTTCAGAAATGAGTTAAAAATCTATCAAAAACTTATTTTTATATTTTTGTGAAAATATCTCTTATACCCATGGAAATATAAGCATTTCTTCCGAAAATGCAAAAAAATTTTGACGGTTTTCGCCTCATATTACGCAGAGTATTTCGTCAAACGTTACTAAACTTTTAGAATATTTGACAGCATTTTAGAGAAACATAATAATAAAATTTGAAGTTAAAATATTGAAAATTTGATGAAATATGAACAATTAAAGCTATTAATTTTTCACTGCGCATGCACGAAAGATAGCAATTTATAACGTTCATAATTCAAAGCTCAGATACATCCTACAATCCATGAAAAAAATTCCACCGCAATTTCTTTAAATTTTAAAAAGTTATCAGCGATCTAATGAGCCGAATTTCTATAATTCTAGGATAGGCGACGAATGGTAAGGGATTGTTAGCAAACTGGCAACACTTTCCTGCCATCGTTACAGAGTGATTCATGATAAGAACGGATTATTTGTTGCTGGTCCCCTAAATGAATAGCAGACTTAATTGTTATTGGATTTGACGTCTGGAGTATACTTTCCATGAGAAAAAAAATTACAGAGCAGAGAGCAATTGGTCTTTTATTTCTCGAGAAATCCGTAAAATTGTGAATTTTTGAAAGTGTCCCAATACTTTTGGTCATATAGTGTATGTAATACCTCATGTATTTTGCCGAATTTAGTAACTGGGAATCTGAAACTCTAAAAGTGCTAGGTTTAGTTTTATTCCAAAATTTCAACGCAAGATAGTTTACAAACATTGAGAGTGGGGGAAGGAGTGATTTTTGCCTTTGAGCTTGGAGCAGGGTGAGCACCCCTGCATACAAACAAAGATCACAGAAAATCTTTAATTTTTCAAATTCAGGAAATCCTTATCCGTAGCCGTCCGCGACTTTGCCGTTGTTATGCTCAATTTGAAAGAACTTTCACCATAACAAGCCATTGAGAAATGCTATCGTAGCCTTCTCATCTACATATAAAATTAGATAAATAAATAAATATTTTTTCAAAAAGAAAAGGATTCAAAGATAAAGATTAGGGGAATTTTCTGGTCACCAGTGGTGAGAAAAGGCAATTATAGTAGCCACATTTTTTTCTATTCGCCACTGCATTTGTAAAACAGATAACTAACCAACAAAGTAGTATTTAATTTAGCACTAAAATATAAATATTATCAGTTCAAATAAAGGTTACTGTAACTAATTAGTGGCATTAATGTTTATTGTACAATCAAGTATTAACTATGCAAAGAGGATCTAGTTTCATTTTTAAGAAGAATGTTTTCTGGCAACTCGGATGGGGTTGGGGAGAGTGGCAAACAGGCAGAGGAAGCGAAAAAATTTCGCCAACCGATAACTAGTTAGTCCCCCCTTTTATTCGGCACTCGATTTTTCAAATATATTAAGTAGGATCATCCATTTTTAAAGAATATTTTTTGGTTAGAATTTGGAGTTCATTTCGTTAAAATTCAGTGTGGTCATGCAGGCTATCTTTTTTTTCCTTCCTTTTTTGAAACCATCAATTTTCAATAACGAACATTTTTCTAAAAATAAAACGAATTTATGAATTTATTTATTGCAAATATTCATTCATTCGTTAATTTTTTCTAGATGAGATCTGAAACCGTATTATGGGGGGAAAAATCTTTGTTTCAAAATTAATTTTAGCGCGAATACAAATAAATTAATATCACAAGTAAGATTGCAAAATGCGCGGCAATGTAAAATTCCGCGCCTTTTACATTGAGTTATTTTTCTTTTACTTATGTAGTCAAGACTCAAGAGGGAAAGAACTAGAATTTCCTTGGAAGGGTCTGTAAAAAGCTGCGGTTTCATTTCGCCGACAGCTATACCTCCCTTGACTTGCACAGCAGGGGGAGCGTCCGGTCTGTCCCCCTGCAAAATGTGACAGGTCACATGATCCACACTTTCATCGGTCACCGTTCGTTCTATTGGCTGTTGAAGTGTCAATCATTTCACTGATGTACACTGCTTTCGTTTAAAGAAAAGGCCCATTTTCAAGCGACATCGTTTTTCTTCCCCACTGAAGAGCAGCCTTAACTAATCTGAACCAAGAAATCAAACAGAAACGTCCAAGTTTGTCAAATCGCAAAGGCGTAGTCTTTTACAGACCACACGTTTCAAGACAGACGCTACGCAAACTGAACAGCCTGAAATGGGATGTCCTAACTCATCCACCGTATTCTCCTGATATCGCACCATCGGATTATCACTCATTCCGGTCATTGCAAAATCATTTAAATGGGAAAAAAACTTGACTCTTTGAGTGCCTTACAAAACGTCGTGTCTTCGTTCTTCGAATCTAAACCACGCAGTTTTTATGATCGGGGCATCCGTATGCTGCCAGAACGTTGGAAGAAGATTATAGACAACGATGGAGAATATATCATTGATTGAATAAAGAGTTTTGCTTGCCTAATCACTGTATGACTTTCTTTCACAAACTCCGCACGAACCTTTGCACTCACCCAATATGATACCAGCAATGAGAATTTTAGATGTCGATAAGAAAGAACAAACCTTCAAAATGTAATTTTGATACATACTTCGCAATTAGAGAGTCGGCTTTTGTAATGACAAATTGGTATTTAGTGAAACTAATCTAATTCAAATTTAATTTTTAAAATGTAACTGCGGAATCTTTTATTGAACATTTTTCTGCTTTAAGGCATTCAAGAACATTTTTTGGAGGGGGGGGGGGAGTAAGATATATTGGTATGTGAAAAAAGATTCAATATTTAGCATTAAAAGACCAATCAACAGAAAATTTATTACCTGTGACAATATGGCACCTTAAAAAATCTTCTCGATCTCTAACATCCAACAACAAGTATGGAAGGTTCTTTATTGGTTTTGGTGGAGGAGGAACTGGTTTCTTTTTTTCATTTAAAATATCAAGTTCTCCTATTCCCATTATGACACTGTCAAAAAAAAAAAAAAAAAAAAAAAGAATAAATAAAACAAATGAATAAAAAATGTATATAAATGAGATGATGTACAAAACAGCAAGATCTTCAACAAAATCAATTAGTGATTACTAACTGAGTTTTTTTGGAAAGAAAATCAATCCAAAACCAAATGGAAAGCGCCGTTAATATAAATGATTAACCTTTCAAATATCAATTGATGTTTGATCACTTCACTTAGGGGGCAGTAATACTTTGTTGTTTTACCTTGTAATCTTTTGAGAAACAAAGATCTTTCAAAAAAGAAAATCTTCTCTGAATGTTTAAAATGTTCACTCTTATGAGGGGTGACATTTTCTCACCCTTTTCCCCCCTCTAACGGGAACCTGAATCACCCCTGCATATTTACAAAACTTAGCTTTTTAATGACAAAATTTCTCAAATCAATTTGAATCAGAATGAAGTTAATTGATTATTTTACTATAAAAATCAAATTTATCATTGCAAATGAGGTACAAATTAACTTCAATTAAAAATTAAGGAGACAGTGGACTGCAAGAAATTAAGATGTCTTATAAAACAAAAGAAATTTTCAACTAGAGATTCTTAAACTCTACTTAGACTGTGGTTAACAGCGCATAATTTTTATGTCAACATCATATAATCCTAAGATATGTCTATGGGGAAATTATGAGCTCAGCAGATTAGTTTTAATTCAAACCCAAAACATTTTTGTTTTTTTAATTAATTTTGGTACACATTACAATTATTGCTTTACAAGAATTAATAGGAAGTGTCATAGGGAAATATAAAACAGCTCTTACTAAAATATAACAATTTGAGAGCAAAAAACTCATACTTAGCCATTTTCCTCTCATTGGATGATTGTCTAGCTTTCTGGGGAGAATCTCTACCATCCCTACAACTTACTCCACCTATTGAAAAAAATGTCATTTTATGAGAATTGAATTTCTTTCTGACAACACAACTAAAAATATTCAAAATCAGATAGAAATTTTATCTTCAAAACATCACCACAAATTTATCACTATAAATAAAATATCTAACAATAAAATAACATTATTAAAATTAAAAGTACGGAATAAGAAAAGCCAATAAGGAGATACATGTATGTGAGGACAAACAAACTTAAAAACAAGGCTTGAACATGTGGAGAGATTTTTATTTTAACTTTATAAAACACAAAAACTTAAATAAGTTTTTGCTGAGTTCCAATTTATTTGTGCATATTACACATCTAGTTTAATACCAACATAAGTGCAAATTTTAAACTTTTGATTTTATGGCGATATTGCAGTGCTAAAACGAAAGCAAGAATGAGATTCACAGGACCATATGTGCAAATATGCTACAATATGAAAGTTAATCACTTGTGGTTGTATTTAATTTCGAAGTTCAACAAGTTGACGATGAAAATACTGCCATAAAATCAAAATTTAAAATGTTCATTTATTGTTTTGCATTGCTTAGTAAATTTGTTGATATAGAAATGGATGTACAATACAATATGAATCTGAGCAGAGGTAGAATTCATCTTCTTTCTAAAGACCTTACCTTCATTTTGGGTTTCTAAGAATTCAAATCCTGCAGCAATGGCCTGCAATATAAATGGTTTTCAATTTGATCCAAGTTTAATTTTTGAGATACAAATATTATTAAAACTAATTTAAAAGAGTTATTAAAACATTTATTTTCAACATAGTTTTTTTAATAACTTACCAGTTTAACAAATGTAGAAAGTTTAATTCTCTTAAAAACTTCATTTTTTCGGTGATTGCAGCCTAAAATGAAAAGTAAAATAATTTTTCAGTTTACACAATAAATACAACATTTCAGCAGCCTCAAAAATACTAGCTGAATTTGAAAAATGAACAAAACAGACATGAAAAAAATGTCTAACTAAAACTAAAATTTTCAAAAGAAAATGTGTTTCAAATAACCAAACAAATGCATTACAAATTTACGCAAATTATTTTTGATGCAAAGCATTTCTTTTCAATAAAAAGAAATATTTTAAGATTTCATTTATTATGGTCTCAGAAAGTTGGAGTCATTCATAGGAATCATGTATCTGCCAACAATAGAATGTATTACAGTTCTTCAAGAAATAAAAGTGCCGAAGGTGTAGAAGAGAGATATTCTAAACATTCCATTATCTTTTAACAGCACCTTGCTCTCAACATTACAGCAAGAATTATATTACAGGAAGAATTTCATAACAGAAAATCATACACAGGCAGTTGATTGGCATTTGAATTTTCTCAATGTCAGACTTAGGCAAAATTTATGGCCATATGCAAAAGTCCCCTTTGATTTGTGGACTGAAAGACTATGAAAAAATTCATTTTGATGCTAAATTAAATAAACAGGGACATAAAAACCATGCAGATTAGAAACTAGCACTGATATAAAACGGTGTTCAAATGTTGCTTAAATGTAGAGGTCATAAATTTTACTAATGGGTTTGAATTGTCTGCTTTTTTTTTGCCATGAAATCGACACATAATATATCAAGACAGTCTGATTGAGGGGAAAATAAAAAATTTGAGGCATATATTTCGTTTACTTCAAAGTGACTCTGCCTAATTTAGAGGCCAGCACACATCTGTAACTCATAACTGACACCCCTTCAATTTTAGAGGTTGAATCGAAAATCAAGTTTCCACTGGGGACTGTAGACAGTGGTGTGTATAAAAGTCAAACAATATAAGGGGTCATGAAAAATATTACACAACTTTATTTGTCAACATAAGTATCATACCAAAGACATTGAGACCTTTGTCATACCGCTTGATAAGCTTCCAATATTCCTCTAGGAAACCGTTCAGGCTTTGCATATGGTTGATATCGTGCGGTACTGTTACACCCAGTAGAAATTGAAAATGGTGATTTGGAAAATGCGGCCTGACCTTCTTAGATCTGGCATTTTGATGTTAGATTGGCAATGCAAGACCGTACCCAGCGACAGCGAGACAAAATCACATTGAAAATTGTGGTTGGGAGCACCTACCCCATCCATCACAGTCCTGATCTCGCAGCAAGTGACTTCCATCTGTTTCCAGCTTGGCAGAAGAATCTTGGCAGAAGGTGCTTTGGAAGCAATGATGAAGTCAAACAAGCTAGTAAAGGTTTCTTCGTATGCAAAGCCCCAAGTTTTCCTAGAGGGTTTTTTGAAACTTATCAAGCAATATGAGAAATGTCTCAATGTCCTTTGTACTTACATGGAAAAATAAAGTTATATCTTATCTTTTATGTCTCATTCAATTTTTTGACTTTCATATTCATCATTTCATCTCATCAGTGGTCATACAGTATGTGAGATACACATAAGGTATATTTTAAAAAAAATCATTGGTAAATATACTTATTATATTTGTTTTAACTTGCACAAGGGTATAAATTTGATTTTGAACAAATATCATTTTGTTGATTAATAGTGCTCTATCAACTTATAGGCAAGGAAAAAGTAGATTATAATTGTGAAACACCAGTAATTTAAAATAATTGAAGAAAAATAACCTGAAATGTGAATATTACTTAAGCTTAAAGGTTTAAGAGAGGATAAATTATCTACCTAGCTGAAATTTTTTTCACAGAAAATGGGAAAAAAATCAAAAATTTTTAAGTAGTTAACTCAAAAACAAGTTTTTGCTGTTAGATATTTTTCACAGGTTCTCAAAGTAAAACAACACAACTTGAGGTAAGTTTTTACTGAAAAATGCTTACTTTTTTGTCTTTCTTTATGTTCATTAATTTCTTTAACGACATGTTTTCCTGCAAAACAAAAACAATTATTTATCATAAAAACAATATTAAAATTTACAAAATATTTGTAAAAAAGATAAATTACTAAAAAAAAAGTTCATCATGAAACAAAAAAGAATCAAACCAATAGTAATTCAACTTAAAATAGTTTCACATACTCTTTGAATTAAAAAAAATATATACACTCAAACCGATTTTTGTGCATTTTTTTTTTTTTTTTGTGTGTGCAAATTGTTTTGTGCGGTATATGAAAATTTCAATCAGATTGGGACTCAATTGACAAAATTATTCATACCAAGTACGAAATTTTTTTAGAAAATGAAGGTATTTCTTTAAAAAAACAACGGAATTCTTTATAAAACGAACGGTTTTCTTCATGCTATTTTTTTTATGTAGTCCCTATCCACTGCACAAAAACAGGTTTAAGTGTATAGGGAAGTTAAAGAATCTGAGATAAGTATAATTCTGAAAAATTCTTGGTAAATCAACAAAATTCTTATTTTAGGTACTGCTTTAAAACTAAGATATTATAGACCAAAAGTTAAAAGTCCCAAAAGTACAATTTTAGGCTGCCTTGGGTGACATCAGTGAAAGGGTAGTGCATGGCGGTAAGGAAATCAACAGAACCTCCTTTTTTTTTTTCAATTTCTAATGACACAACTTTAGTGTTGCTAGAGGAAGGAGGGGGGAAAATCGGGATCTTCCCCTAATAAATTTACTAAATTCAGATCACCTTTGGTGATGTTAGAGATAAGGCAGCTCTCCTTTGGTAATTTCCCAACAATGAAGTCTGAAGAACCCGACTATACCCTTTGTTTGTTCTAAGGATAGGGTAGAATTCAGGGTTCGCTTCTGAAACATTTTGCAAAACGAAAATCAATTTTAGGCTCTCTTTGTCAATGAAAAGCTTGCGGAAAAATAAAAAAAATGCAAATTTAAGTTATCTGTGATTCCATCAGGGTGGGAATTAGGGGTTTTAACCCAAAAACATAAAGTTTGAAAAAAAAAATAATATTGATTTTAAACAAACAATGGGAACCTTAAGTGAGGGGAAATCTAGAGGTCTCCCACTGAAATGTTTTGAAATTTAAATCTTTAAAAAAAATTTTGGGTTAATTTTGTTAGAAAGGTTAGAGAATGAGTTTGTCACTGATCCCCAACTCGGAACTTTTTGAAATTTAAGTCCAAGATATACATTTCAGGCTTTATTTTATTATGTTAGAAGGGCCAGGGTTCGAAAGCACTGCACACAAATTGTTTGGCATTGAAGTTTTAGAATTGTAATTTAAGACTATATATTGAAATGTTAGGCGATAAGAAAATATGTGAGGGAGATAGTGAAACATTTTGTTTTTATTTAGCATTAAGATTTCATCGCTATAGGCAAGATAAATTTTATTTTTCAAAGGAAACATTAATTTTTCATATAGTCTTGAAAAGTAAAGTCTTGGGCCTTTTTAACTTGAGGTGTACCCAACAACATTGTCCATTTACGGTGTGGTTGTGGCCCTGTAGCTTTAAAATAGCATTAAAAATATTAAAATGTAAATAATTTTATAACATCTGAATTAATGTATGTATTGCTGACCATAATAGATTTTATGCCTTAGACCAAATTCTGTAACTTGCACTTTACTTACTAATACCATGCATGCAATGAATGAAAACATACCACTGTCAACTGCTGGTTTTACATGTTTGTACTTTGGATTCTCAGGAATCTTCTTATTTAAGACCTGAAAATATAGATAAAGAAAAAATATAAAAAATAATCTTCATTCAAGACACTAATATATCCTAAACAAAGTCTTTCACAAAAATCTTTCGTTATATTGCTTACTTGTATAAATAACCCGTTTAATCTGTCTTGCAAAAAATTAAAGATAGCAAAACATTGCTTTGAATTTAACTTCACTTTTGTTAATACTTTATCATTGTTAGAAAAATTATTTTTCTTCCTCTTTAGCCACTATATAAAACAGGTGTTTTTGATTAATTTGAACTAGCTATGAGTTAGTAATTATTGTTTCAATGGGGATTTTAATTTTTAGGAAAAAAATTAAAACACATTTAATTCAAGTTTTACATTTAAAATTTACAATTGGTAAGAAAATGTTCTTTTATTGCCTTTATTTAAAAATTTGTCCTAACATCTGTACCTCAGAGTCAGACTGAAGAAGGTTCAAAACTTGTGATTTTCCGTTTATTAGTGCATTGTACGTAGAAGCCTAATCTGCATCGAGCCCTGTGAACACAATTCTTTAAAAAAAATCCTTTTAAATTTTATACCAGAGTTTAAGTGCACGCTTCCCATCCTTAATTATATTATATTTTATAATATAACGGGGTTCACAACTTTGCACCGGAAATTGCTTGAAATTAGACTCTTGAAAAGGCGATTGTTGGCTATCTTTGGTTGCATTAAGGGAAGAGATGGGTCAAGAGCTGCCCCTCAATTTTTCGATATTGAAGCTTTTTTATTGCAAACTATTAAGTATTTTGAATTGAAAACTTTTTACTGAATATTCATCTACCATTTCACTGAGTGATGGAAAATTGAGCACAATTATTGAGTTGATTGACTTCTTCGAAAAGAAAAATTTGAAGAAAAAAAAACCTGAAAAAGATTTGAAAAAAAAAGTAAAGAGAAGCAAGTAACTCAGGTTTAGAGTAGTTTTTTGAGAATTTTTGTCAGACACGTCATTTAAGGGGTGAGGAGGAGGCAATGCCTCCCTTCCCCACCTAAGGTGCGACAAGATGTATATACAGTAAACTCTCGATGACTCAAAGTCCCAAGGAACCAGCTGAAACCTTCGAGTAAGTGGTAGTTCGAGTTATTAGAAGTTCCTTTTCCAGCCTTCTGAAGAATAATTCCTATTTTCTTTTTCAGGAACAGAGCATTATACTGCCATGTGCAGGTAAATGGCAGTATCTGCAGAAATGATTTTTGAGATATTTGTAGAAAGGTGTGGTGGATTCAATAGTAACAATATTAAAATATTAGAATTAGACATTTTTTTCAATGGAAAACAAATAAGCGAGCTTGTACAATAAAGATAATGTACAATAGATGACAAAAATGCAAAAATATGAAAAATTTAGTGCCCTCTACCTGTAAACGACAGTGATAAAATTAATCATTAATACTGTGCAAAAATATCTTTACAGAGGATAAATTTTATTAAGATATTTTGAAAAAAAAAAGTTTATTTAATTGCTTAATTCTTTTATCGCATCTTAAAAGTCATTAAGTTTGGTTGTCATAGGCCCAATTTCTTTTCTCTTCATTGCAGTTCCTTTTACTTTGAAACGTCTTTTTGTCCTAAAAGCAGATTATTTGAGTCATCCAGAAAATAAAGCCTAATTTTTTTCAACAAAATTTGAAGTTTTTCAAAAATTAACCAGCAATAAACTTTCAGCTTGTCAAGCCACGGGAAAATTAGCCCAATCGGTTATTCCTCACCTGATCTTACAACACAATAAATTAGCACTATTTGAAATCAATTATTCCCTTCACACAAACTGATAATCAAAGAAATGTGTTAAAGGGGGAGAAAAACTTTTTTCTTATTTTGGCTGCATTTTCATGCATAAAATCAGGGGTCTGTCCAGGATTTTTCAAAGGGTCCATTTTTTGTGAAAAATCAAATAATTTTGTGAAAAATCAATTAATTTTGTGAAAAATCAAATTTTTTTTTTTTTTTTGTAAAAACGAAAGTTAAGACTCTTGAGATGGTGGAAACTGCATCATTGACACTTAAAGTTGAGTGTTTTCTCTCCTTCCTGTTGAGAATATCATTCTTGAATGTTTTTCTAGTATTTGGGGAGGGGGGAGGCATCGCTCACTGGGAGATGGGCACCCCTCAAATATCCATATTTATCAACCATTCTACATCAAGTTAAATTATACTTGAAATGTTATTTGTATAGTATTTAAAATAACTGTAAGAAAAAAAAAATCAGTCAGGGGTTCAACATTTAACTTTTTAACCCAAGACACTGTTTAAGAGCACAGAGTTTCATTTAAAACTTATAAACTCCGTGATTTTTACAAAAATAAAAAAATATTTTATTTGTTTACCTCTTAGCTAAGCGTACTAAACGTCGAAAATTCGAAAAATCAGATTCCCATAGCGGATGCAAAGAGATTGCAATCCTCAAAGTGAAGACATCAAAAGTATAAAAAACGGCTTGTAAAATAAATATTTTTGATAAAATTATTTTAGAATTACATTTTTAGAGTCCTATAATAAACATATCATTAATATCTGGACACAGTGGAAGCAAAAATAATAATAAAAATAATAATAATAAATAAAATAAAAAATAAACCATCGAAAATGGAATTCCGCTTTAAAAACTTGAAATAAGCTTTGTTACCAAAATAAAGAGACTTTTCATTTATTTGCATCCTAATAAAGCAAAGTTAGCTTGAAAAAAGAATAAAATATGATTCTCATATCGGATGTAAAAAAATTGCATTTTTCAAAATGTAGACATCTATGGAAAAAAAGAACGGTAAACAAAAGAGTTTATTTAAAGTTAATTATCCTTTTTAGCATCTAAAAACCAAACCCATATAACTTTCTCCCAAAATAACAGTTTAAAATTGCACTGCCAGACACTAAGTGGCGATAAACAGTTAAACATCGCACCGCGAAGCGCTAAGTAGCGATGAGTTAGAATTTGATAACTCTATCTGAAGCGATCTCCCCCCCCCCGCCCCCCTACTATCCTTTGCAGTTCTAAGTTCATTTCGCTGTATTATTGATTATTAAATCATGAGTGAGGAGAAAAGTGCTTACTACGCCTATTCTGAGAATTTTGACGGCTTTTCAAAGAAGTTCATAACAACACCGCTGCATAAAACAAACCAGCAAAATTATAAACCAAACTGACTTTCAGCTGTTAATTTCTTTCAAAGAAACCAATGACAGGCATTATATTTATTTGGCCGTAGTAATTATTTATGGCTTGAAGGAGCATCACAAGAGTGCCGATTTTTTTTCTTCTTTTGCAAAATTAGCTGATTTTGTATAAGTTGATTCCTCTAATTTAACTTTAAGAAAGGTTCCAAACATTATCGTTTTTATACAGGAAATATGCTGTATTATTTTAATTTGAGATTTGCTCGTTCAATAAACAATTTGTGAAAGATCCGTTTTTGTTTATCAGACTTTTGTGAAGGGTCCGTTTTGGTTCATTGGATTTTTGTGAAAGGTCCGTTTTGGTTGATCGGATTTTTGTGAAGGGTCCGTTAACGGACCCAAATTTTCTCTGGCCAGACCCCTGAAAATAGAAACAAAACTCTTGTAAAAACTTCAACTTATAAGGAATATAGTCAAGACATAGAGATAATTTTGCATTGAAAACACTAAAAATTATTTTGGGACCGAATGGAAACTCCGAAATAAAGGAATATATTCAAGTTATAAGGCTTTGAGTTATCGAGAGTCGACCGTATACAGATGTGGGTGTAATTTTTGACACTTTCTAATTTTAAGTATATGCCTTTTGACACTATATGGAAAAGTTTGAAATGATGGGCAGGATTTTGCCACCTTAACAATAAAATTCAATAGCTAACTTTATTGAAAAATTTAAAAGTACAAAACAAATATTATTAATCAGATATTATTTATAATTTCATATGACTAAAGTTGAAAAACAGCACCAAATATTTTTAAAGAAAGGTTAAGAGCCAGCATACATTTAGGTAGCACAAAAACTTTTTTTTTAAGTCATGGTCATAAATCACTTGCATTATATTCTACCAAAGATTTTAAAATTTACAGCAAAAACCAGCATAAAATAAGTATAATTACGTCAGTAAGAGTTACAAACATGAATCACAGACATTTAACGATGAGATATAAACTGAGTTACGCATTTGTTTACATAGTCTTTCTAAACTGATGGCTCTAAGGAGAGAAAAATGGTTGCTGTAAGCACACGAATAAGTATTAAGTGAAATATAATTTACCTTGTCATTAGGGACATATTGGCCGAACTGGAAAGATTTTTGTTTAAAGGACATATCACGCAAAACATCATATTGCAAGTTTCAGAGGGATGCTGATTTAAATTTAATGCAATCCCCAATAAGCGTCGTCAGGCGTTACAGTTAAGTGTATAAGAATAATATTCATTTTCGAAAAGTTTATTTACTGAGAGAATAAAGGCTTAATATGAGAAGTTAAATGAATAGAAAAGGCTGGTCGATAATTTTGAAATACAAAGACAAGGGTAGTTAAATAATTTACTGATGTTAAAGCTTTAACAGTATCTGTGGCATCATTGCTTTATTTATAGTTTACCTTGGAAACGCAAATTGAAGAAATTTATATTTTTCCTCGGAATTTTTTCATTTCAGTGATTTACGTCCCATTTTTCGTATTTGAACTTTTAAATTGTGGAAGAAAAAACTTTTTTAAACTCAAAAAATGCCAAAAGTCGTTTCAAGAAGCATTGTGTGTTCAGATACGAAGGATCAAGAAGAGTATAATGAAGATAAACCTCTAAATGTTTATTACTGTCTTTGTGGTAATATGGCTTTAATTTTAGGTATGTTCTAATCAATTACATAATGTAGAAGGATCGTTGCATTTTTTTTTTTTTTTAACTGCGCCAAAATATCAATTATATCGAAAAACCTCACTCCTGCTCAGTATTATTTTTTGTGTTTTATTTCATTTTTTTTCTCTCCACAGATTGTAATCTTGAAAAGTTACCTGTGAGACCTAGAGATGGATCTCGTGTAATTGATGGCGTAAAACATGCTCATAAACTGACGTGTGAACAAGACGAAACAGTTTATATAAAAAGGTAAATATAAGTTCTTAAAAAGATGCTTGGGTTAAAAAAGAAATTCTTAGATTGGCACAGCAATTGTTTTTGGTAACTTCTGTGCCCTATTTGAACAAATGAAATTGAAAAAGCCTCAACTAATCAGAGATATTTTTACCAGAGCCTGACTTTACTTGGGCTCTATTAAATTCGTAGGAAAACTTAGTTTGCAAATCTACCACATTCAATGGTACAAATTCAGTTACTAACCAATCTTTTGTATGAAAAGTAAAAATGCTGTGTCCGTGTGATTTCTACTGTAAAGCTAATTTAAAAGAGTTATGTATTTTTGCCATCGTTAAGCAAAAGCTGAAGTAAATATTTAACCTGTTGCCAAAGAACAATAAGAAATTCAGCCCTTTCACTCATCTGTCATCTAAAAATGCTACTTCTGATTTGATTTCTAGTAATCTTTAATAAAAATCTTATCATAAGCAGATTTATGGTGGTGCAATGGGGTTCGCCGCACCCCCAACATTTTTGGTTGAACTTTCAAAAAAAAAAAAAAAAAAAAATATATATATATATATATATATATATATATCATCAGGAAGTTTGTAAAACAAATTATGTATTTCTATAGCCAGATTGCAAGTTAATTTTCTTGAAAGCAAACCAAAAAATACAATTATATGTAGCTTATTGCGTTACCTGCATGTGTCGCCTCACCACACATCGCCAGTGCAAGAGCAATTGTGCTATGTATTAAGAATAACTATTTTTATCCATTTAAAAAAGGAAGATAATAATCAATTATATGCATCAAATTAACAATATTCTTAAATTATTTATTATTCAGCGCTGTATCCTCATATAAATAATAGCCAATGATAAAGTAACCCGCATGTTTTAACAATGAAACTCGCGCCAAGCCATGATCATTTGATAATGCGTTTTGGTAAGGTTTGACATGCAGAGAAAGGTTTTTATTGTGACAAGGCTGAACTCGATCCAGTAACTTAACAGTTTTACTGGTAAGATTGTCATTTCAGGAGAATGAAGCATCACAGCACTAGAGTACTCTAGTATGGTGATGAATGAAGAGACGAAAAAATTGTCAACAATATGAATGCTACCTACTTTAGTTGATGGTTAATCCACTGCAGTTAGGGTTAAAATTTCAACTATCAAAATATCACCAAACAGGCAATGGCTTCTTTCAAATGTAGAAGCAGTGTTCACCCGTCATACCATGACAGGCGACTTTCTAGCTATACAATAATTGTGTACTCAGAAATTGGGTATTTATTGGTATATCATTACAATTTTTTTCTTTGAAACAACTATGGCTAATGAAGTCTAAAAATATGACTATTGTAATATTCTTCTTCAACAACGATATAAATCGTTTCAAGTCCTTACACTTCATTTGGTCAACAGTGCTATAAAATCGCTCTGAAATCAACTAAAAACTAGAATTTTTATTGTAGATTTTCCAAAGGAAGGTCCCCCTTCCCAGACCATCTAATTGTGCTCCAGGGCTGCCACTGAGTTTTGCTACTAAAAATAGTTGCTATAGTAACTTTTTTAAAAGAGCCAGATGCAGAATGTAGTTTTTAAAATAGTCTCCCATTTACAAGAAAAATAGCATTTATATCATATTAACACAATTATACCTCAATTAATAGACACCACTCACAGCAGTGGGATAAACCTACACTATATGACCAAAAGTATTGGGACATGTTCAAAAATTCACATTTTTACAGATCTCTCGAGAAATAAAAGGCCAATTGCTCTGTAATTTTTTTTACATACAAAGTATACTCCAGCTGTCATTGTCCAATAAATATTAAGTCTACTATTCATTTAGGGGAGCAGCAAAAAGTTGAGGGAATAAAAAACAGTTTTTGATCATTTCTCATTGTATTCATCATTCATAGCTGGGAATAAGCTATAAATTTCAGAAATAAGTTAAAAAACTATCCAGAATTTATTTTTATATTTTCGTGAAAGTATCTCTTATACCAACAGATATATAAGCATTTCTTTCAAAAATGCAAAATTTTTTTTGAAGGTTTTCGGCCTTTATCATGCAGAGTTTTCTGTCAAACGTTACTAAATTTTTAGAATATTTGACAGCATATTAGAGAAACTTAATAATAAATTTTGAAGTTAATATGCATAGACAATTTAATAAAATATGACCATTTGAAGCAATTAATTTTTCACTGCGCATGAGCGAAAGATAGCAATTTATAACTTTAATAATCCAAAGCTCATATATATCCTAGAATTCATAAAAAAATTCCACCTCAATATCTTTAAAGTTCAGTGATCTAATGAGCGAAATTTTTTTCCTCGCCTGATAGAATATGTTCTATGTTTCATAGAATTCAAATTATGACATTTGTTTAAAGCAGATTTTAATAACAGCTAAGGGTTAGTTCATGTAATTGATAAGTAACTGAATTCATTGTTGGCCGACAAGGAATTAAAACAACAAGGATTTAAAATTTTATATGTTGCCAGTGATTTAATAGCAAATAAAATACTTGATATTGATTTTGAATAATATAGGGCTTTTAAAATTATTTTCAATTTTCCCTCTTGATTTTACTATCGGGACTCAGTCGGGGAGGTTTTAAAATTTTTAATTTTATGGTTGCTTGCAAGTTTGACATGTCTGTGTGCGTGTGTATCTGTCTGTGGCACTCTAGTGCCTAAACGGATGGATCGATTTAAAAAAAAAAATTGTTCCAAAGGATGGTTGATCAAGAGTGTTCGTAGCTATTTTGCATCTTTGGATGACATTAACTAACAAAGATATTAATTAGAAACCTCTAAAATGTTTTTCGCGATTTTTGCAGAGAAAATTTATTTAAAAATTATAAAATTAAGTACCAAAATAAAGAGTTTTTTCCAGCGTCTGATAAAATCAAGGGCGGATCCAGGCTCCGGTTAAGGGGGGGGGGTTACGACATGCTCGTCAAAAAAAAGGGGGTTTCTTCAGTCTAAATCGTAGTTTTACCATATTTCGTTATGTATGAAGAATCTGAAAACGTTGATATTGAATCTTGTGCTTGTTTCTTACTTACCAACAAATCGTTGTTGCATTATTAGCATATATAAAACAAAAAATACAGTATGCTTCTAAGAAAACTATGTATATTCTAAATGTTACAACTTTTAAACTTTGTGGAGGCCTGATTTTTCTAATTTGAACTAGGAGCAGCAGCAGTCATTTATTTTGGTCAACGCACTAGATTATACTAAAATGAAAATGAAAACATTATAAAACGAACAAGAATTTCAAATTGTGCAAATACCATACTGAATAGTCAGTAGCAGATTTTAGGGGAAGTCCAGGGGGTTCAGGCCCCTCCCAAAAGAATAAATTAATGCAACTATATTATTTAATTTTTTAATTCACTTCTCTTTTACATAAATAAAAAACTTACAGTCATGAAAAAGAACACAAAACACACAAAGCATATATAATTAAAAGTATTTTGTTTGCTAAGGAAGTACAATAGTCATGAAAAAGAACACAAAACACACAAAGCATATATGATTAAAAGTATTTTGTTTGCTAAGGAAGTACAATAGACTCTCTATTCTGAATACTCATTGAACCGAACGAAAGTCTTCAGTTTAAGAGGGTGTTCAGTATAGGGAGAGACAGAAGTAATGCATACATGATTCCCGGGACCATCAAAATGTGTTCAGAATATCTGGGTGTTCAGGTAAAAGAGTCAACTGTCCTTCAGGAGTCAGAGGCCAGAGCGGCAGAATACATTTAATTCATCGAAGAACCTAATACCGCGTTTCGTCTGTTAATTCCTCTTTGAGGGAATCAACTATTAACATTTTAAAATAATGTGTAGTCTAGAAGAGTCATTTCTATCCAAGAAGCTATTTTGGAAAAAATAGATTTATTTTTTAGCTTATAAAAAATGTAGAATGAAAAAAATCGCATGGTAGTTTCTTGGCTAAGCCATATAATATTAATAGAAACGGCATTTAGTATCAAAATGGTATGTCATCTATATCAGGTCATTAAGAACAAATCGACAACTACTTTGAAAGAAATAATTTCTACATAAAATAAAATATAATACAATACTACTAATGTAAATATACTATAAACTAAATACAATAAAACTTACACGTTGTGAAGGTATGATTTTCTTAGTTACATAATATTTTATAGTTAACACATAAATTAATTTATAAAAACTCAAATGAAGTATGGGTATAATTAAAAACCTTACCCTCGTGTTATAATCATTATGACAATGTTTCTAATTGAAACCGCTTATTTTATAGCGTCTCGGTGAAATTATACAGGGTTTTTAGTAGGGGAATGTGGAGCAAAGTGAAATAGTTAACATGACTGAGCTTTTTCAAAATGAACAAATTGGAAATTTGTTTTGGAAATTACAGTACATAAAGAAAAAACATTGTATTTTATAACAAAACTTGCACTTAAACCTTATTTTTGATTTTTGGCAGTAAAATTGTTTCTTCAAATAAAAAAGTGGAAAATGTTCACTTTTTTTTTCATGGGGCAAAGAGAAAATTAAAATATTTTTCAAATGAAATATGTTCTATTCGATTGTGAAAAATATTTTTGATCAAATTACTAAGTAAATAAAACGCACTTGATTTATTAGATGATTGAATAAATGACTTTGACTAATTGTGAGAAATATTAAAAACACAAGTAAGCTAAATATTAACTAAATAAATACTGCACCCAATATTGGAAGGTCCCAATTCATCATTCGATAATATCAAAATAATTTTTGAGTTACAACAAAATATTACAATTTGAGTATTATTTTTTAAAAATTGCTTGTATTATCATACGATTAGATTTTCGGAAGTAATTTTTTTCTTGACTGGAATAGACTACACATGACACATCTTACTACATAGTTAAAATATTACTAGTTAAGTAGCGCTAAAAATGAAGTAGATATTTCACCATTTCGCTTTGCCCTGCTATTTCACTTCGCCCCACATTCCCCTACTAAATTGGCTTGAAATGTTAAACATATTTTACCTCCTCTCCAAAAGTGGGTTAGTGTGTAATATTTATGCATTAAAAAGTAATTTAATTAACCTTAAGGGATCCTGAAAAACATTTGAAAATAAATTCATGAAAACTTTGTTATGAAAAATAACATTGGTGAAGGTGAGCGCTTTTCAATTTCCGGGGTCCCCTCCAAACATTATTTTAGTATTTCTGAACGGTTTTCTTCCACACATTTTCTCACAAGACAAAGTTTAACTTCCTTTTCGACTTCTTTGCGAATCTAGTGATTATGTGGTCAATGTTTACATCAATGTCTCTGTGGATATTTAAGAGAGAAAGTCCCACAAGGCATTCCTCACACATTGGCTCTTAACCAGATTTTTAAACGCCGCAATGTCGAGAAGGTTTGCTCACTTGTGGCAATACTAACTGGCAATGTAGCTATGAGTCAAAGAAGGCAATTTATTCCAGGATGCATGTCCTTGTCACATTCTTCGATAAGTTTTATGATACATGGAGAGAAATCTTTAACTGGATTTTGATTCTTTTCCCGTGTCCACTTCGCGACCTTTAACTTTAACCCCTGCCCCAACCCCCTCTTTACTTTTTTTTTTAAAGCAAAGCCTCTACATTGTCTCGTTTCTTAGAGGTACCAGGTATTTTGTGTTGAGATATGCATTGCAGTCTATATATAATATCTATTGTCCCCTCTTCCCCTTAATTTTGCACTTGGATATAATTTAAATTTGTTCATAAAGTGGGCGATCCTCAATTTCTTTTTCGAAAAATCTGTAACTGGAAGATTAAAAAGGCTCTGTTGGGCTATGTTTGGTCTAGCTAGGGGGGGGGGGGGGTCATGACCTCCCCTTGCACCCCCCCCCCCATAATTTTGTGCTTGGATATAATTTAAATTTGTTCACAAACTGGATGGTCCTCAATTTCTCCTTCAAAAAGTTCAGTAATAGGAAGATTAAAAAGGCCCTGTTGTGTAATGTTTGGTCTGGCTAAGCCCCCCCCCCCCCCATTGGATCCACGCTTGGATAAAATTCAAATAACAACTTTTTTTAAGCAGATTTTAAATACGGCTAAGCCTTTATTCAAGGGATTGGTAACCGAATTAATTGTTCGCTGACAAGGAAATTAAAAGCAATGATTAAAGAATTTTATCTGTTGCCAGTCTCTATTTGTTAAGAAATAAAATAATTTTAGTTGATTTTTAATAGTATAAGGCTTTTAAAAGGATTTTCAATTTTCCCTCCTGATTCTACATTTGCGACCCTGTCGAGGTTTTTTTTAATTTTTAATTTTAGTTACTTATTAAACACAAAAATGTTCAGTGCATTTCATTTTTCTCCTTTTTATAACTTTTAACAAATTTAACAGAAAATACTGTGGAATCAGTTTTCTGGATTGTCATAGTAAAAGAGATGGAGGATGGTACTCATGAGTCAGATGAAGATTGTCTTGGCATTTGATAAAATTCCAAAACATATTAAAATCTGTTGAAACGAGGAGTGCAACACCGCTTCGGCGACTTAAAAAAACTTTGATTATTATAAGGGGAGGTGGGGCACGTTGGTCCGCTTTTTTACTTATCATTTTTTATCTCATCCAAAAATTTAATTATAGTTTGATTTTCTACAATAAGTTTCACTAAACACTTCTCAACCCCACAGATTCTTTTTGGAAGTGTTGAATTGATAAAATTTTTTTATTGAGCAATTACGATTGCTTATTGTTCTTACTTGACCGTCTTTGATGTTCGGTTCCTTTTTCAGCTTGGACCAGGGTCCTCTGCAGGCACGGCTGCTCTGGCACTGCCCGGAACCCGTTTCTTCTGGTCAGTGGCGTCCATGTCCTACACACACGAATGATCGCACTCCTACAGACGCCTTCACACACATACACACGCCTACAAGCGTACACACAGGTCTACGCACACACATAACAAAAACACAGGTAACCGCCCAAGAGGAGGGGCAGGGTACAGGAGCCGTTTCTAGAAACAATAACTCCAATGAGTAGGGTCCTGTCACAACTCGTGATTGCAAAGCACGTAATATGAATTCAAAATTTCAGAATTCAAATTAATTTCTTTTTATTAATTTTTTAACGGAACCTCGTAGAATGGATGTTGGTCCGCCTGGTGGGGCACGTTGGACCGCGTAACGCAAACAACATTTGTTATAATTTTAGTGATAAATACTAACTTTGTAACTACCTTCTCTGTTGTGTGTAGAGTGAAAAATATTAAGTTTAAAGATCAATATTTAACATATTAAATTGATTTTTTGATAAATCATCTGTATTTAAAAACAGCAATAAGCATTCACGATTAGTACACATTTTTTTTTTAAATCAAAAGAAAAATCATAGAATATTGTTATAGTTATTGAAATTTAAGAGAAAAAAAAAGTTTTTAAATTATGACGGGTAGGTTGGTCTGGCCCAACGTGCCCCACGAAGAGTGGACCAATGTACCCCACCTTCTTGGTCTGAAAAATTTATGTCATAATTTTTTTTCTTTTTGAGAAAAAATGAAAAAATTGCCAATTATTATGAACCATAAGAAAATTATTTTAAGAAAGGAGTTCAAATTTTCCCCCACAATCTTGATGTAAACTATTAAAAAAAATAATAATAAATAAATAAAATTACAGTTTTCTGAAAATTACTCAGGGCTACTGAAATAACACTTTCTGGAATAAAATTTGTTCAGTATATCTGTACCATGTGATTTTATTATATGATTTGTAGAACCATAGATGCTATAGTTGGTCATAAAAAAATATTAATAGTATTAAAATATTTGAGACCAGTCCAACGTGCCCCGCAGTTCAACGTACCCCACCTCCCCCTACGATCTTTGCAAATGATCTTCTGAAAAGTTTGAGGCACTCAATAATTGACGATTTTTTAAGGATTGTATAATTTTTATGTTTTAATGAAAAGATACAATAAAACACAGATGTAAGAAGTTTTTAAGTTTCTTTTTTAACTCAGTGTGTGGCATTAATTTGAAAATTTCCGTAATTTTGTAATTCATTTATTGTTATCAATCGGTTACTATAATCAAAGTTATTGTGTTCCTAAGTGATTACATTAAGCAGCAACTACTGTGTGTCTTTATATGTATTCCTTTAGAATGTCAGTGAAAATTCAAACTTTTATTTAGTCTTTTATTTATTAATTTATTTGTAAGTTTTTCACTCTTTATTTTATGTTTTAGTTTCTATTTTGATATATAATATTCTTCCTACTTTGAATGTTTCAGGGCTGAAGGAGTTGAAAAACAACACAGGAAAAAATGCAAAAAGTATGACTGAATTCTTATTGTATTTTTGATAGTTATATATATTTTAACGTGATATATATTTTTAAGTGTGATATTAGCCTTTCCTGTAGGCATTTTCAAGATTGTACTGCACCATGCCTTTTTCAAGTTAATTTTCAATACGCCCTGCCCTCTTTTCTGCAATTCTCAATGTGTCCTCTTTGTCCCTTTGAAGTGTTAATAAAACTTGATCACAAAAGCTTTTTTTCCTTTTTCTTTCTGGAAGGTAAAGATTCCCTTAAGCCTGACCTTGAAGCCTCCCTTGTTTCCCTCTTCCACTAAAATTTCATTTGAATATAAATCGAAAATTTTTATGGTTTTAGCTTTTTTTAAAACTAACCATTAAAAAGCCTTTCATTACTTAAAAAAAATATTTTCTATTGAAAAATACTTGTTGTTTATTCGCCTACCGTGCAGAAAAAAGTTTTTAAAAAATTTCTTTTTTAAACTTTGATTAAAAAGTACCCTTTACATTTAATTTCGGTGCCCTTATATCTGGAAGCACCCTGCAACTTTTTTGGTCTAAGGGAAACTTTACAATATTCATAGAATTTTTAAAATAATTTGTCAATTATCTTTATTAAGTGGAACATTTTTTCCTTATTTTGTTTTTAAAATCATTAAAATAAGTAATTATGTCAAGCATCTTGTTTTTGTTTGATTTCAATCATGCTAACATAATATTGCTTCAAGGTTTTTCATTCTGTTATATTCATTTATTGATGCAATAAATACAGTAAAACCTGTAATGTTGACCACCTTTGTAAGTTGACCGCCTGTCTAAGCTGACTGCTATTTTCAGGCACAGTATTAGATTTATGTCATATAATTCAACTTCTATAAGTTGACCACCTGTTTAAGTTGACCACTAAAGTTGGGCATCGCAAGTGGTCAACTTACACAGGTTTCACTGTAATAGTTATTAATTGATAACTACAGTCAATAAATAACATTGATTTTCAATTCCAAGTAAAGCAGACAATAGAACTACTTTATTTTGTTGTTATAAAATAGTTTTAGGTTGGTGTAAAAAATAAATATTTAAGTGAATTTTTTATGCTTTCATTTCAAAAATAGGAACAGAAGTTAAATATTTTGAATTTCATAAATTCATTTAACAAATTAAGTATTAAAATGTTTATGCAACTTTTATGCATAAAGTAGGCCTGCTGTATAAGTACTAATGGTGGAGTCATCTTAATGTGTAGTTTTAGTACAGTGTTTTTTTTTTCAACTGCAGTATTCCTTAAAACTTGACTAAAGACGTTATTCATTATCCAATTTTAACTTCTGCCAGACACCCGAACTGCCATTCTGAGTCTACGGCAACTGATAAGAAGGTTTTATTCGGTGGTTCAGTTATATATGAGGTTCAAGATGGTTTATCTATAAAGTTGTAAGAAAAAAAACAATAGCAGATAATTTTTCAAGACTATTTGTTTTAAGTAATTGAATTGCTACAGCAGTGAATTAAATCAACAAATACCAACTGATTTTTTTTGCATGACAAATCGTGTGACTGTTGAATCAGGCGCGGATCCACGGGAGGGGAACTGGGGGAACGTTCCCCCTCCAAAATCCCAAGTGTACCTAAAAATTTTCAAAAGAGAGTACGGGAAAATAATTCCGTTTTTCAAAACTTGAACTATAAGAAAGGCGCCAGAAAAAGTAAGGAGAGAATTTCAAAAGCGGATCTAAAAAGAGGAACTGCTGGAATGTCCCCCCCCCCCCCACACACACTTTAGAATGTGAACTAAGGCACCAGGAAAAGCAATTAGGCAACAACAGAAACGGATCCATGGAGGGAACTGGGGGAACCTTCTCCTCCCCTCAAAACCCCCATATATACCTAAAAATTTTCGCAATAGAGTGTAGAAAAAATCTGTTTTATAGAACTTAAACTCGAGGAAAAGCTCCAGAAAATTCGATCAAACAATAGCAGAGGCAGATCCCTGGAAGGGAACTGGGGGAACGTTCCCCTTCCTCTAAATTCTCATGTGTACTTAAAAATTTTCACAACATATTTCAGCGAAGTTCTCCAGTTATATAGAACTTTAGCTTGAAGAAAGGCGCAAGAAAAAGATAGGAGAGAATTGCAAAAGCGGATCTAAAGAGGATAACTGGGGAATGTTCCCCTCTTCCCTGCATGAAAATAAATAAATAAATAAAGACAAACCTGTTAAAACTGTTTTTTGCATTTATTTGGTGAAGGATTGATCATTATATTTAAAGCTACTGCAATTCAGTGGCGCTATTAGAGGTGGAGGCTGGAGGGGGGGGGGACACAGGGCGACAGGATCCGTGATCCCCCAGAAGGCCGAGTAGAATGTTTTTGTAAAACATTTCCTATAATCAAAGAGAACAATAGAACGTACCTTGGAAACAGTCGCCTTTTTTAGTCGGTCTAAAAATAAGAAAGTCTTCATAATGTCGGAAGTCCGCTTCCTCTGCCAATACCTTTAAAGCGCGTCTCAAATCTTGTTTTCAGGACTTCAATTTTGAAAATTTTAAAGGGGAAAACTACTTAACACCTCGCATTCTAATAACATCGAGAATCGTTTAAAATTGCTTTTTTGGAGCTTCAATTTTGAAAAATTCCCAAACCCCTGACGTTACCAAATATGGTCTACAGTCATTTTTTTATCGATCGAAAAAATTAAGGTTTTGAAAAATTTAATGGGGAAAGCGTTTAAATCCTTTATCACCGAATATCGCTCAAAAACTTCGTTTTCTAGGACTTCAATTTCGAAACATTTTTTGGGAAAAGTCCCAGAACCGTACTGCTCGAAGTATTGTCAAAGTTAATCTGTAACAGCGTCTTTGGAAATTCAATTTCAGAAAATTTAGCGGAGGGATTTTCGATTTAAATCTTTTTTACAAAAAAACGGAGGCAGCCCCCCAAAAAAATCCCATCTCTGACCCTACCGTCAATAAATATCGCCTATAATTGCGTTTTTAAAACTTTAATTTCCGCAGGCGGCCCCCGAACCTTTCTTTTTCGTAACATCACCAGAGGCCGTCTAAAACTGCGTCCTTAAGACTAAAATTTCAACATTTTTTTTCAACAACCGCCCTATCAAATGGTGAAAATTTTAAAAGTGCACCCTCTATAAAACTTTTGTGGTTGAACCACTGGTACAAATATTATTTCCTTTAAGCACATACAAATAGAAAAATGAACAAACTTTTTAAACTAATTATTTAAGAATTGTACTTTTAGAATTTGTAATGAATAGGGTCTGGTGGGGGAAAGTGGTCAATGGGGTAAAGTGGTCATAATTCAAATAAATGGTTATACCTTAAAAATAAATGTTCGAATGAATGTGAAAATTTTATTTTAGAGTAGTGCAGTCAGAAACTACATTTTGAATACAAAATTTTACAACTGGCAAAATTTTAATTGGTAAAAAAAATATTTTGAGTGATTATGAATTTTTTAAAAATATAAACACCTTTTTTAACTTCCTTGGGAAATTTTGTTTGTTTGAATTATGAACAGATTGACTGCACAGGAAGCTTCCTACATGTCTCAAGAACTCATACTCATTAGCAGTTAGCTGAATCGCTTTTGAATAATTTTTTAGAACAATTTTAGTAAGATGGGGTAAAGTGGTCATAATATTAGGTTTAACGAATATTGTTCTTTTAAAATCACTTAATCTTTAAGTATAAGGCAGGTATCAATTAAATATTAATTTCACTTAATATGTATTGTTTTTACAGTAAACAAGGTTAAATATATGAGTATATGCGCATGCATACGCATATACTCCTGTAGGCACGTATATATACGTATTCACATAAATGCACCAATAAACACGTATTTGGGTATCTCGTAGTAGTTTTTATCTATACAGATATACATTCGACTATACACGTATATACCCACTTATACTCGTACATATACGAACACTTATATACTCAGGTAGACACGACGTATATACACGTACATGCTCGAGCTGACACTTACATACTAGCATATGATATACATGCATGCAGGGTGAGTTTAAACTCTTGGGCAAATTTTTAAAAGGTGTTAGAGAGGAGGATAAGAAGTAAGAATCTTAAGAAACATATGGCCACAAACTAAACGCTGACGCGCTACATGCACGCAAAGCCAGAAACTAATGAATGCAAAACAGGTCACAAATTTATTACAAAAAAAGACAATTTTACACAACGACTTATGAAAGTTTTAAGTCATTGATGAAACTTGCGGCCGGCATCTGTAATACATGCGTCGTAATCACTCTGTTGCAATTACGAGACTCTTGAAAACCTTTCATCAGTCGCTGCGCCTTTGTTGCGATGCGTGTATTAGAGCTACTACAGGCCTTACTTTTTAACAACTGTCTAAATATTTCTTAAGAACTAAAATGTCGGGTAAAATCATCTTTGTGTAACAAATTTGTGACCTGTTTTCATTCCATCGATTTCTGGCTTTGTGTGCATGTAGCGCGTCAACGATCATAAGTTCCTTACGATTCTTTGCTTCTTATCCTCCCCTTTCACACCACTTAGATTTTGCCCAAGATCTTGGATTCACTATGTAAGCATACATGTATATTAGCGGATATACTCGTAGATATACGTGGATACATGTACTGATGTTTACACGTAAATGTACGTATATACGTCTAACAAGTATATAATCGTGTTTACACGTAAGCATACGTATATACTCTTGCTTCCACACACACACATATATATATATATATATATATATATATATATATATATACGTGAGTAGGCACGTACCAAACACGCACTGGATATATCCACGAATTAACTCGTGTATACCCGTATATGTATGTAAATACACTACTGGCCGTTAAAATTGCTACACCAAGAAGGAATAATCTGAATGAAACAAAATTTTGCACACGTGATGGCAACATTGACACTAGAAAACGATTACAAAATGAAAGCAAAATGATCATTTATTACTGGAAAAATCTCACATGAATGGAGGTTTAAGTACCCTGTTGCGCCACCTCTAGTTGGAATTTAAGAACCGATACGGTCGAACATTGAGGTACAGCAGTTTCGTACGATGTCTTACGTCTTCTCGTACCACAGTTGCAGTAAACGCGCCACTAATTTGATCAAATTTACAGGCTGTCCAATTTACCGTCTCAAGTGATCCCAGATATGCTCAATTTGTGACAAGTCACAAATCGCAGACCAGAGCATCACGCAGACCAGAGAAAGTGATAATGCGGAAGAGGAAATCCCTTTACACCCTTGCTGTGTTTGACCGAGCATTGTAATGTTAAAAAATATTTCCTGGGAGCCCCGTCGTGAGTGCTAACACGTATGAGTTTGATCGAATGAGTGGCACGTTTACAGCAACTGTGGTACGAGATGACGCAGGATATCGTAGGAGACTGTTATGTCTCAATGCCCGATTTATTCGCTTCAAGTACATCGTACATTCACGCTAGAGGTGGCTTAACAGGGTACTTAAACCTCCATTTATTCGAGATTTTTCCAACCATAAATGATCAATTTGCTTTAATTTTGTAATCACTTTCTAATGTCAATTTTATTATCACGTATGTAAAATTTAGCTTCATTCTGGCAATTTCTTCTTGGTGTAGCAATTTTAATGGCCAGTAGTGTATCTATGTACACTTATATATGCGTATATACGTTGACTATACACGTATATACTCAGAAACTCAGGTATGCACATATATACTCGAGATACATGTGCAAACACGCAAATGATGTTCGTTTTGCGCGTATATACTCGCATATACACGTGACTCGTATATACTCGTGTAGACACGTATACACTCCTGTAGGCAATCACGTATACATGCTTATACGCTCGTGTATACACGAATATACTTGAGTAGGCACATGCATGCATGTATCTAATGTATACATTTATTCATATATGAACATGTTTACTCTTGTTTAAACGACACGTATATACTCGTGCATACCCGCATATACTGGTACATGTACTTGTAACTATAAAAATAACCAAAATATACAAATAATAGGGTTATTTGTAACAGTTTTGTAGCTGTTTTTAACTATGACCACTTTACCCCATGCTATGACCACTTTCCCCCACCCCATGGGGTAAAGTGGTCATAAATACAAAGGGAAATGAAAATATTATAAAACTACTTAAATCAATATTTTTTTTCCTGAAATTCAATGTACGTGTTCTTTAATAATGCAATGTAAAATAATAACGAAAAAAATTGAAGTATTTAAAGAATTTATTGTATTTATTATCCACGTAAGTTGAAAACCTACGATTTTATGACCACTTTACCCCACCAGACCCTACATTTTTTTCATAAGAGGCATTAAGAAGCAGTAGATACGTTGTAAAACTCAATATTTATGGTTATTTTTTAATGAGTAATTTCATATAACTCCCCCACCCCCATAAACATACTTGCTAGAAAAGTTCCCCTCCCAAATCCATAGTCTGGATCCGCCCCTGTGTTGAATACATAAAAAACATTTCAACTTTTCTGTATCCATTAATGCATTGTAAGTGTCTTTATCTATTGTTGTTCATTAGAAGTAAATGTAAAGAATCAGCCCCTTTCTTGTCTACACAATCCTGCATATTTCCTTCACTTTTGCATTCCCATTTTCTTCACATTTGTAGTTGTGCATTCAGATTTATTTGTAAAATTAGATTTATAAGAAAAATGTGATTGCATAAAAAATATTTTGTACTCTTTAAAATCACAGGAACATTTTACTTTCCCTGTGTAAAACTGATTTCAAAAATCTGACAACTCAGAAAAACATTTTGAAACTTGTGTATAAAGTCATATAAAGTGAAAAAGCTGTTAACATTGCTTTGATCAGTAACTTCTCCATTTTCTTTCTTTTTTAAATACCATGCCAATTGAAAAACTATGAAATGTTGCTCCTTTTAAAACCAATTATAGTCTCTGATGGCATCTGTAAGCCGGACTAGCTATGTTTACAAAGGGCAACTTGTTATGCTAGGCCAACACATAGCCTTACCATATTTTTATGGGTCCAAACCCGGAAACGTTTACGATGAACAACTGCATTTACTGTTTTTTAAAGCTTATTCTGATTTTCCGGGGTTTTACACTAGATTTTTTTTTTTCCAAAAAGAAGCTTTATTTATTTTTATTTCATTAACAAACTTGCAGCATGAAAGTTATGAATTAATTTTAATACTTAAGAAACATCAATGTTAAACGAAAAGTGTATCTCTATTAGTAATTCAAATGTTCCCCGTAGCTGAGAAACTCTCTCAACTAAAGCAACGTTCACAAAGAAAACACATTGCAAGCTCAAATATTTTAGAAATATTGATTGAATAACCTCTGATTCAACAATGTATACCTTCACTGAATGTTTATGAAAAATTGTATAATTTCATTCATAACTTATACCCTCTCTTCCAAATCAGATCAGGCTCTTTTACTTCAAGAAATAAGTCCTAAATTTTAAAATAAAAAGCTTGCTGATCATAAAACTCTCAAAATCCTGGAGATTACCCAGGACAACATTAAAAATCCTGAACTGTTCAGGTGTATGGTAAGCCTACCATTATATACCTTTTACTTTCAATAGTCACTCATTTGCTTGTTGCACCGCAATCAAAGTTTTAGCACTAATTTTGAATAAGGTGTAACCTTTATACAAAATTGTTTGAATGATAACACAGCAAATGTTTATTTCCCCTTTTTTAATCGTTACTTTAAATTTAGAATATCAAATGTTCTTTATATTTTTGAAGATTGTTTACTCACTATACCTTTCCAACAAATTGCAAATCAATGTTTTCTTAAATAATTTTAGATGTGGCTTTATCCTTTTTTACCAACACGATCCTAACAGTAATGTAACATTTATCGTAAAAGGAGCTGTACGAAAAGTTACTGGAGGTCTTTCTCAAACAAATGTCTATTCACAAATACCAGAACCCAAAAAGGTAAGTTATGTATCTAATTCTGCAATATTTCTTTGTAAATGATCTTATCATTGTATGTGTATGAATTAAGTATTGATAGTAATTTTATATTCTTTTCAAGATTATGGTCACAAAGCATACAAAGAACATGGGAAAATTCAGTTCTGTAACTGTATCTACCATTGATGAAGAGGAAGAAGAAATTGAAGCAGTTAGTATATTTTATTGCATTCAATATTCAATATTTATATTGTTATAGTTATAAGGTAATAGTTATGTACTGTACAGTGCAAATGTGTTATTTTTCCTCTCCCAATTTTACGTTCTAATTTTTCAATGAAATTATTTTAGAGAGAAGTTGCTGACTCATATGCAAACAATGCAAGAATCATTGAAAAGCAATTGGAAAGGAAAGGAATGAACAAAAGGAAATCACTTGAACAGGTTTGCTTAATATTTTATTTATTTAAAAAAAATTAAAACATTAATATAAACAGGGCCCTAATTTGCAAATCAAGACATCTGATTAGCTCAAATATGCTTGTTGAAAATGCAATACTTGCAGCTTATTTTTACATTTCCTCCTTGCCACATGTTATGTATATTAGCATTTTACGGAAATTGTACAGTAGGGTGTATCAAAAAAACTTTTTTTCGAAATTCAATTTGTCAAGTTGGTAAAAAGTTGCCCCTACCAACCCACATCTTACATAAAAAATTTTACCTGAATCAAAAAATATTAAGTGTCCCGCACTAGGCTTAAAGTATATAATTTTCTTCGAAAATCCTTTTTTTTTTCAAAAACAATTTTTGAATAACAGAAAAAACCTCAAATATATATTTTTTTCAAGTTGAAAATTGTGAGTAATAAAGACGGGAATTATCGTCAAATAAAAAGTTTTGCTCCGATGCGGCATTTAGGTTCCTGCATAGTATGCAAAAATAAGGATTTTTTTGAAGTTCAAGTTAAAATTTTCAATATAAATGCATTAGCTATTCCATTTTTTTTTTTTTTTTTTTTTTGCAAATGTTGGTTTGAAAGTTATTTTGCTAATAAAGAATTTTTGTGTGATATATTTCTTTATGTTTTAAAGATAGAAATTATTTAATTTTTTTTCTGATTTTGTTGATACATTGACAGATAAGTTTTGTGAAGTTTAAAATAAATTAAAGGTTATAAAATAATCTTTCAAACATCGTTTTCATTTTATTACATAGAAGTAGGTTATTACAAGAATTAAGTTTAAACAACTAAAGACCAAAACATATGTATAATACTATGTGTATTATCATATTATATGAAGTTTTTTCCATACTACTCTTTTTCAACAGCTCTAAAAGGATGCGGATGAAAGGGGTTTTGCTATAGGCTTTTTCAGTGCACCATATTAAGAGTACTGCAAAGAAATAACAATAAGCAACTATCGTTTGCTACATAAAAGTGTGCCCTTCGTTTTTATGGAATGAGAAGGTATTTTTGCCCACAAATAATGTGATTGACGAAAACGCAGGCTATGGCTCCACTGCAGTTAGTTTTACAGAGTTTAAATGATTGTGGACATTTAGCAAAATATCTCCACAAACCACATGACCTTCTAATAGTTTTTCTAATATTTTTCTTTTCTTATGGGAGTCATGCTTGGCTTTTGCTCAAGAACTGCAAAATTTGGGACAAATATGATGCTTTTAATTTGTTTTCTACTGTATCCAATTTAACTACATTAAAGTTGGTCATTGTATCAGTGTATTTGATTCATTACAATAGGGAGTGAACGTTGATTGGTTGCACCAAGCCACAGTCTCAGTAAGAGTTTTTATATAACTTCGCTAATCTTACCTCTCACTGAAAAGAGACATTCAAAAACTTGAGCCGCTTAATGTACTGCGAGTCATCCTGTGTTTCATCCAAGTTTCTGTCGCCTCTTTTCCGAATATCGCAGATTAGTCAGCTAATTCATCCAACACAATTTTCAAGGTACCACTCACATTTATAATATCAGCTTCATGGTGACAAAAACATCGGCAGGCACTTTCTACAGGTTAGAGAGCATAATGATAGATTTTTCATTGCTTTCTTCTCCGGAGAAAAATATTGTAAACTTTTAGTAAGTTAAAGGTTTCGAGTGTTTTCCTTATGCTTACTGAAGCGTTCCAATATTGCATTATAGCTACTCCAGCCAGTTTTACAATCTGTACTGCACTTTCTCAATTTTTTCTAAAGCGCAAATTTCATGTTTTTATATTTTAGTAACGGTTTTCAAAAACGTTTATAATTTTTAAGCATTTTCTCAATTGCTGAACATATGAATCTGAAACCTCAAATGATATTACAAATTCCTTTTCATCGTTCATTACATGAGACACAAAGATTTTCTTGCTCTTCTTGCAGGAATATCAGTTAGGTGATTCAAACTTCAAATGATGCTTGCAAAAACATTCGTTTTGTAAGCAGCAAAGTTGGAAAACGTTTGCACAGAAAATCTGTGCAGGATTGGAAATCTTGCCGGATTTTGCTCTCAATTCAGCAGGATTAATCCTGTAAAATATCCTGCGGAATCCCGCAGGAATTGGGATTGGAATTGGAAACCCTATTTCTAACCAGGCCACATGGCCTTGTAAAATGCTTTTTTTTGTGTGTGAGAAAATCACAGAAGTTTGGAATAAATGCAGGAGACCTACATATTATATGTAATAGTTTTGTTACCCTTACTTTTTCCGTGTTCATTTTTCAAATTTTTTTTTCTATTATTAAAAAAAATTTTTTTTTTTTTGAGTAAAATTATAAACTCTTTAGGTTTTGTACGGGAGACCTAAATATTTTTGGATTTGGATAAAAAAATTTATGTAATATGTGGGTGGGTAGAGGCAACTTTTCATCAACTTGACAAACTGAATTTCAAAAAAAAGTTTTTTTTCGATACACCCTATTGCACAGCAGTCTTTGAGCATAGTTTAAATTTTGAAGCATACAATTGCTCTTTTCTACACATTGATGGGAAATTTTACACTCCCCCCCTCCTGTTGAACATGCGTCATTTGACACAGCTTTTATTTTCACAGTGGTTTTAGTATTGCAGAATATAGAATGTATAATACAGGGCTCCCAACACATTTTAGCCATAGAAAAGGGTAAAAGAGGACCACTTTCAAACAGAAAGGGGCTAAAGAAGACCAGTTAGGATTAAAAAGAGGACCTTGGAAGGTTCATTCATAGTTAAACCCAGGGAAGCACCAAAAGGCAAATTAGCTGCCTGCTGGCTAAATCTGTGAAGATAATAATGATTTTTAATGATACAATTCCTTATCACCTTCTGTACAACTGAACTTTTTATCCATTGAATTATGTTATTTACAAACATTTGGATGGGGTGGGGGGTGAGGGGGGGAGTGACAAGCAAGCATGTAACTCATGATTTTAGAGTAATTTTAACTGAAAAGTAAATTTTCTACTAATAAACAACTGAAAACTAGCTGATTAATCAGTTAAGTGACCGATGAATCTGTGCACTTCTGTGACCTTTTAGATACAGTTTTTAAAGCAAACATCCTAAAACATAGTCGTTTACAAAATTTTCACGTAATCATTTTGAACAGAATTTATTTTGATATAAGGTACTATAAGACAAGAAGACATAGTTTAGAGGTCATGAGGGATTACCCTCCCCCCCCCCCCAGAGCCCTTGTTTTTAACACATATTTCCAACCCTAATATGGTACTTTATGTACATATGAGAGTTTATGACCAAATACACAACCCAGGATGTAATTTCTGGCTATGCTACTACCTAAGCTCAAAAATACTAGACATTTGCAAATCATTTTTTAGTATGATAAGTATCCAAATCATTTTTTCATATGTATGTATTAGTTGTTAAGGCACCAAGGTATTGTAACTGTCTTCAAGTACATATAAAGATTACTAAGAAAGAAAATATTTTATTGAAGTCGCCACATCCAAAAATATGCAAATGCTGCTTAAGTGATAAACAAACTGAACTTAAATTTGAGCCTGATTTACTGAATAACTTAATGTAATCAATTTATGTGCAAGTTCAGATTCATAGCGCTGTATTTTCAAATTGAAAATACTCATTATGAGCATTTTCAATAACAAATAAGTATACAAAAATACAAAACTAATTTAGTTTTTAGTTTAAAAAAAAATAATATAATCTGAGGTAGTATATGTCAAAATAGCTTATAGTTTCCAAAAATATTAAAATAACTCCAAGATGCAAAAGGATTGAAATCTCGAACACGAGAATCAAATTTTCGCGAAGTACGATCACTGGCATATTTTCCAAAAATATATTTATTTATTATTTACTAAAATTAAACACAAAATATGCTAGTCTAAGATAGCAGATGTGAAAATAACATTCGATTGCCCAAAATATTAAAGCATTTAAAAGATGCAAAAAAAATTGAAATCTCGAACACAAGAAGCAATTTTTCGTGAAGTTCGAGTAAGTGCAATGCTGCCATGTTCCAAAAATAAGAAAGTTTATTATCTATTAATATTAAACGAAAAATAAGCTAATCTATGGTGGCGTATGTCGAAATAACTTCTGATTGCCAAATATATGAAATTATTTACAAGATGCAAAAAGATTAAAATCTCAAACACAACATAAACACAAGTAATTTTCCGTGAAGTCCAAGTAAGTGCAATGTTGCCACGGTTCCAAAAACAAAAAAGTTTATTATCTATTAAAATTAAACATGAAATAAGCTAATCTGAGGTGGCATAAGTCAAAGTAACTTTTGATTGCCAAAAATAACAAAATATTTACAAGATGCAAAGAGACTGAAATCTCTAACTCAACAAGGAATTATCGGCAAAGTTCAAGTAAATTTAATGTTGCCATGGTTCCAAAAAAAGTACTTTTATTTATTGAAATTAAACATAAAATAAGCTAAGGTAATGTATATTAAAATAACTTCTGACTGTCAAAAATATCAAAATATTAACAAGATGCAGAAAGATTGAACTCACAAACACAAGTTCAGAAAATTGCATTGATGATATATTCTTGAAAAATATTTAAGCACAAGTCAATGATTCTCAGCCGATTTCAAGCACCAAAAAAAAAAACTTTCAAAATTTTTTTTTCAAGAACTTGAAAAAGAAAATTTTGTTGAAGACTTTTACAAGGTTTTTCATGAGCGTACGAAGGCGTCATAACTCCTCCCCCAAACCTCTCCATTGCTAGACTTCCATGCTGCAAAGGTTGAAGGAGGACTAATGACATCAATCTGAAGCGAAATAGAAATAATACGGGAAAGACAGGTTGAATAGAAACAAGGCGCCATGGCCGCGTGCTTGGGCGTAACAAACAGCAGCACACACTATCTTTTAATGCAATTAAAACTTTTAAAATCTGATTTTTAAGTAAAAACAATATAAAAGTGGACTAAATGGACACAAATGTTAAAAAGTGGTCCAAAGCGGACTTTACCCTTGAAGACGAACTTTGGCGGAAAAAAGCGGACCATTTGGGAGCCCTGATAATACCTTTGAAAAATTCTATAAATATTTTTTATAAGTTGGAAGTTGGCCTACTGAAAATTCACATCATGTGGCATATCACATTCTTGCCCCGAGCCCTTCAATTATACTTTTCAGTTTTACTTATTTATCTTGCATACTTTAAGTTCTTAGGCTATTAATTTTTTTTAAAAACATCTACTAATTCGTGTGCAACATTAAGTTCTTTAACTTTATTTTTCATAAATAATATTTAAGATACACAGTAATAATATTTAAGGTTGTTTTGAAAAAGAAACAGGTAATCAGATATATAAAAACAGCATTTTCTTTCCTGCCTGATTTAGGAAACTATATAACATTGCATTACATTTTTGCTAACCCAACTAATGATGCTATCAAAATTTTCATAACACAAAATGTTCATTATTTTTTCCATTAGGTTTTGAATTGATTTTTGAATCACATCATTGTAATGAAGTTTCATGTACCGTTACAGCCGCATATTTTCTGAAAAAGATACAGTGGATGCCAGTTAATTGAATCAACAACTTTAATGAATCAAATTGTCAAAAACAGAACAAAATCCAGCTTTTTTGTAATTAGCCGCTTTTTTTGAATCAGCCGCTTTATGTAATCAAGATTGGTTAGAACAAACGTGATTCATATAAGCAGCGGACACTGTACTTCTGTTTTGAAAAGGTTTTAACTGCATTCAAAAACAAAGGAATATATTTCTTTTCTGATAAATTTTAAAGTCTCTAAATAAAAACTTTAAACTTTTTGAACTTGACAGACCAAAAGTACATTTTTACAAGGGCACACAGTTCTACACTTGGCACCCCAGCTAGCCATGCAAGTGATACCTCCACAATTTTCCTTTTACTGAAGGGAAGAGAGGGTCTCTAGTACAGTCCTTCCAAGGTAACTGCAAGCAATAAGCCCCAAGACTTCAACACCCACAAACTTACTCTGCCTGACTCAGAGAGCATTTGATGATGCTAGGCTTTGAACCCAAAACCCTCTGATTTCGAGTCCTGCACCTTATTCACTATGCTCTCCACTGTTCAATAAGTTCATGCTACGAGACTTAGTGTAAACTGACGAGTACTTACCATTTTATATTACGTTCGCACAATGCATGTCATACTGATTTAACTGTGATGTTCAATCAATTTTCTTCCATTGCTGTCTATTTGTTAAACTATTGCAAAATTTATGAAATATCTAAAGCAAAATTTATTTTAGGAAATAGTTTTAATCTGCATTTGACATCTGCTTATAAATGTGTTTTTACCTCTTCCCTAACCAATATTGTCAATTTACTTTAGGGAGCTTTTATAGAAGCAGAAATCAAGAAAAAGCCAAGAGGAACTCTTTTAGATAAGAAAAGTGAATTTTGAATCCATTTTATCCAGGAAATGAGAGGGGGAAAATGTTTACTTGAAAACTGAAGAAAATGGCACTTTAAACCAAGTATTGTAATATAGAATAAAAATTTGTACATACTTATTTTGTGTATATACTTATGTGTAGGAAGATGTTATTGGTTTTTAAAGAAACCTGCTTCTTTGGTTTTAATTAAAAAAATTACTTATTGTTCATTTATTATTTTTAGTAATTTTAATACACTATAGCCTAAAATACTTAAAGGCAGCAAATCAACAGCGAGAGAAAAAAGGTTGCTTAGCTTTATATTTCAGCAAAATTATTAATAACAAACACTAATCAGTTTTAATAAAATTGTTTCAATCCACAGAATAGAGCCGGAACATCATTTTAAAATAACTTTATATCAAACATTAGTTGTAACAAGTTTTGAAATTTTAGCCGTAGGCCCCTTTATAGAAGTTAAATATATACTGGGCATCCGAAAAGTCTTTGATATATTTAAAAAATTCATAGAAAACCAACAAATTGTTGTATGAATTTGTGGTTTGCACCATAATACTTCAGAGGTTCAAGAATTTTTATGACATCGTTAAAAAAAATGAAAAGGGGTGAAAAAAAAAAAAGGCATTTTGCAGCCAGGGTGTCAGTATGTGCTATGCTTGTAATTCTGCGTTTAGTAATTTTCATTTCTTTTTGTATTTTCCCTGGTCAACAAAAATGATTTAAAAGTACGCACTTTCAAATTTTTTTTTTTTTTTTTTTGACATTGGAAAATGCAAAAAGGAATGAAAATTACTAAACGAAGAATTACAAGCATAGCATATACTAACACCCTGGCTGCGAAATGCCTTTTTTCTTTTTCTTTTTTTCCCCTTTTCATTTTTTTTTTTAACGAAGTCATAAAAATTCTTGAATCTATGAAGTATTATGGTGCAAACCGCAAATTCATATGACAATTTGTTGGTTTTCTATAAATTTTTTAAACGTGTCAAGGACTTTTCGGACACCCTGTATTATATCATAAGAGATAGATCTTTGATATAGTTAAAATAAATATAAGATTATGCAAATACAGTAACCTGTTGTCATATCACGCATATTGTGAGACAACAAAAAAAGTCTGATATATTAGAAACTACTATAAAACTGAGGTCATAACAGTGCCATTCATTTTTAATGTGAAAATAAATTGATCTGTATACCAAAAAAAAAAAAATCTTTTGTTATAATATATTAGGAAGATTTCTTAAAACAAAGTGTGCAAGAGCATAAGTTTAAATTTGTTCTATTAAAATAAGTCTTAAACATTCCTATTGTCTTTTGATGAAATAAGAATCTAAAGTTGCAACTTAAACTGCAGCAAATTCAGATGAAATGAAAACACCAGTTTGGTTCATTTTATATATATATATATATATATATATATATATATATATATATATATATATATATATATATATATATATATATATATATATATATATATATATGAATACAAGTATCATATTTTTACATCAGTGGTCTCAAATTTAAAGCAAGGTTGAATTTACTTAATTTTTGGAGACAATGAAAAAGTGCAAGTGTTGTATCTGAATGAGTGATGTAGCAAGGTACAATGTAACCAGGAGCTGCTGTATGTACTAGACTTGAATGTGCAAGCATAGAGCAAAAATTCATTCTTCAAGAAAAAGATAAAATCTGCAAACTAAATGATAAGATAGAGAATGAAGGAATGGGGCAGCACAACATTTGGCCGAAATAAAAGGTGGAAATTATCTTTAGCTTGTCCTGTAAATGTAGTACCAAGTCTAAAGCTGCTACATCTACTGGTCAAACTAGAAATAATTTTCCACATATTATTTTGGCATGTCTCATTCCCCTACTGCCATCTGATCTGATTAGGATAGAATTATTTTCTGGTGTCATAAATTGGCTGTTATTAAAGATTTCAAGTAATATGAAACTTGAAGTTTTTTTTGCTGAAATACTGTTTAAGACATTATTTTTGTGAAGTTAATATTAGTACTTCAAGTTTGAACTAAGAATATTAAATGGAAGGACAGTCAACTCTCAATAACTTGAAGTCCTAAGGGACTGGCTAAAATCTTTGAGTTATTGTTCTAGTTATGGGAAGTTCCCTCAGCCTTCTCTAGAGTTTTGAGACCCCATGAAAACTTTGAGATAAAGGAATATTCAAGTTATAAAGCTTTGCATTATCAGGAGTCAACTGTATTGCAAAATTTCAGAACAACTTGATGTAATACCATTATTTTCATTGTTACTAACTATAATTTACTAATTTCTTGTTATGTTAATTTTCTTGTCTGATTTGATTGTATTTTAAAATGAAAAATACTGAGATGATTTAGTTTTATAAGTCATACAAGATTTTGTAAAAAGTGTAAAATAATCTTCTAAAAAATGCAGCAGTAATTGGGTTAAAATTTTTTTTTTTTAAATTATATTTAAACCCAAATCAGATAAAATAAAAAAATGAGAAAAAACATTGTACTCAATTTCACCTTTTTTAGAAAATAAACAAAGCTATCAAGTAGAAAAATTTATTACGCCAATGCAATGAACAGTAAAAGTTACAATAACTAAAATTTTCTGGCAACAATTTTTAGTACACAAGTGATGTACAGATCAATGCACATGAGCTCCTGTTTTTAGTTCTAAAACTAAACTGTATCATAGTATTCACACATTAACACATTCAACTTCTAGTGTTTGATTTTAATTTCATTTTTTGAAAGTCTTTGCTAGCTTCTTTCAGCAAAATGTTTGTCAATGAATCACTATTAGGCTTTGGTTTTTTGGGCAATGGAGGGTATGGATTTCCTAGGGAAAACAATGGTAAAAGATTAGAACACAGATTATTCTTTAACACTGATATCAAATTAATTTAAAATTGTTTTAAGAGCCTGCATTATATGCACTGATGCAGAGTAAAATCATCAGTGTGCACCGAAAATTCCTAAAATATGCATAAAACTTTTTATTCACACAAATAAAAGTTTGTCACACTTGAATAAAAACACAAACGAGGCAGTGAGAAGCAAATGGATTGTAAGCGGACATTTTCAAGTTTTGACCAAAACGTGTTTGAAGATATCAGGGACCACGTTAAGCATTCGCCAATGCGCCAAATGCGATAAAATCATAAAATCGGCGAACAAAATTCGAATTCGGCGAATTTATTGGCGAACAGAAAATTCTCTAAAATATACACAGAGGAAAAAAAATCTCCCTTCAGATGTCAATCTAGATAAAAATTAGATCCGTTCACAAAATTTGGACCCCTAAAAACAGACCCTTCACAAAATTCCGACCCCTAAAAACGAACCTTTCACAAAACTCCCAGACTAGCAATCACTGAAAGTTGTTTTATCCTCAGACCACTCCAAGTAGATTGAGGTGCGCGCATGCGCATTAGCATCGGATCGGAGGAAGGAAGACGTTTGCCTCTCGCCTCTTTGAGCCACTGTACTTGCGCCTCTCGCTGATTGGATATCAAGGTGCGCAGCGTGGCTACAGAGTTGAAAGTGTTGGCGGATGCCTTGTTGAATGGCGCGTTTGTTTCATTGTGTTCGATGTCTGAAACATTGGAGTAAGATAGGAATGCAGTCTTTACTTTGTTAAAAGCTTTTATTTCTACTGTCAAATTTATTAAAGAATGATAAATATCACTTAAAGTTGTTTTTAGCCATTTTTTCCTTTGAAAAATTACATATGATTTGTGAAAAAACTACTTAATTTGCATTTTTTTTCCCCTCACCAAATTCCTAAAAACGGACAAAAATTCCTGGATATACCCCTGCCCTTATCCTCAAAAAATTGTCAAAAATGAAGTTATACTTCACTTTATGATTAAATATTTCTGCAGACAAAAATACATTAAAATGAGTAAAAGTTAATCTTTGACTAAGACTTTTGAAATTTGGCTAACACTTTAAAAATTTGGCTAATTTACTGGCGAACAATTCGAAATCCTTAGCGCAATCCCTGAGATAAGGTTCTAGGTTGGCTTTCATTGAGAAATTTTTTTCTAAATCATGCTGTATAACAGTCTCTACCAGAGCTTCTAGTACAATCTCTTGCACCGAAACAGAGGCGAGGTTCGACTATTATTTGTACTGGTTATTTCCAAATTCTTTATTTTGCTGCTTACATCCCTTTGCTTCTCACTGCCTCAAATGGCCTTTTTATTCCTACATTTTTTAAATATTTCTGGCAATAAAATTTAATTTTTAGCAAATGTGTGATGAGGTAGAACAGTTTTTTGTTCTTTATAAAGAAACAAATAGGTTTTTGTATTTTTTTTCCTTGATGAAAAAAAAATCTAAAAGTGAGTGAAAATGCAAAAAAATATGCAGTTGTTTTGAAAACTTGCAGTTTTTATGCAATTACATGCATTAACATCAAAAGCTAAAATATGCAATTGCATATTCCCATTTGCATATAATCTGGACTCCATTTATAACAAACACGCAATAAGTATATTTCCATAAATTTTCATTTCAGAGGTAGACCAGAAGAGAATAAATAGATTATTTGTTTATTTCTTACATATGAAGTGATTTATGAACCATCTCTTTGTCCAATTTCATTCCATAATTGGGATAAACTTAATCTGGTAGCGTTGTAATGCTGTGATTAGGATATGCATAGCCTGGACAATGTTGCCAGGTTTGCCCTAACTTGTAGTTAAAAACACACTGAGAGAAATAATGTATCTCCATAACTAACATTTTTGAAGCATTAAGATTTTGTCATTTTTTATGATTGTAAAAATTTACATTAGCATAAACAAATATTATTTGACAATAGGCAGAATAATAGTCATTTAATGTCTGCACATAAGTTATTTAAAGCTTAAATTAAAAAACCCTGCAGTGCAGAACAATTTGTAAAAAACCTTTACAAAAAAGCAAAAATTCCTTTTTGTGACACAATTTTCTCACTGCAATTCTCATAAGGTTTTGCTTATGATTCAAAGAAATTAATTTAAAAAAAAAAACTATTACCATTATTATACTTACTAAAAAAAACCCTGCTTTTTTTTTTTTTTTTTGTTACATCAAACCATCTTTAACTCATTGTCTATTTTGAGTTTAAAAAAAAAAGGAAAATATTCCTTTTTTCTGGATCTTTCTACTAATATTATAACTGGTTTATATGCATTTGCAAATAAACAAGAATTGAGTAGAACTAATTAAAATTAATAGAATGAAAAGGAAGTTTTTTTTAAAATTTTAATATGAAAAATAAACTTGTATACTGTTTGGATGCAAATTTAAAGTGATAAAAAATACAGGGCTTTCATGATTTTAGTTTTATTTTCTGTGTAATGTTTTATTTATGCACAACATGTAACTATTTAAAACTATCCGTTTTTACTGCCTGACTTTTACCTGATATTCTTTCCACTATTGCTTTAATATCAAACCAAATGTCCAACCCAAAAGTAAATAACTGAATTATGCCCCCAAACTTGTTCTGTTCCAATTCAACCATGTTTTTAAAAGACTTATCTAACTTTTACAGCAATTTTCTTTATAACTCAGCTTAACTAATTTTTCTGCATTTTTAAACAGTTTCCTTGATAGCACAATAAGTCACAGCAAAGTTACTGGAGCGTCGCTGTGAGCAACAATGGAAACAGTCAGAAAGTGACTTCTCACAAGAATCAATGCTGTGATATGCTTCACGTAATTCATTGTAATTTTGCTGCAACAATTAATTCACTTTCCTAAATCGCTCCAACCTGGCAATACCTTTATAGAGAGGTACTTTAAGTAACGCAATGGGGAAACCTTTGCTGACCCTCACATGACCTTTACACGGGGAAAAAGTTGCAACAATATTCAAGACAGAAATTCTTTAAATAAAAAAATAGGTGTGTCCTAGATTTAATCAAGTAAAATAAAGGATTGAATATACATCTTTATACTTAAAAAATAAAATTTCATTTTTGTCAAAAAGTGCTCCTAAACATAAATGATCAGACTGAAGAATTATGATGATTGTATGAGAGAAATAAAATTGTAACAAATAACCTCACTTTATTTGAGAATTATTTATTTTCCATCATTAGGTAATGAGTAATAGTTTTCTATTTAACATAATCATACAGTGCAAATTGAAATACAAACACTAAGATTTGTGAATGCTTCTTAGGTTTCACTCATTCACTAATTATTTATTATTTTTAAACTTTTTTCTTGTTTTGTCTCACTCTTTTTTTTTAATAGCTGGAAGTCTATCAAACAGCTGAAAACTTTCACCCCTGCTATCACGTACGGGTCTCTTTTTAGTCACTGATATTAGAATTACTGAGCAAATTCAAAAATACTATTGTACTTAAAATACACCGCCAGCTCAGTTATTCTAGTATATCTACCAGTTTGTTTGGCTCTCTTGGCTCCCTTAAGATATTTTTCGCCTCCAGCTCATGTGATTCCTATTCCGGGCTGATGAGTGCTAAAAAGCACGAAACTGCAGTCCTTGGATGGAATAACTGAGCTGGCGGTGTATTTTAAGTATTTCTGCCTTAGCCCTGGCTTTAGGGCGGTAACTTACTACAAAATACTATTGTACTTACCTTTCAACTCTAGTACACAATACTGATAAAAATGTATTCTTTTTTTTTCTGCTGACAAATGATATGGCAAAGGAATTAAGTTCATTTCAGTGAAACTCGTTCGATATTTTTCAAAGCGAGGAGCCAAAACCTTAAACAACTTGTGTATCATTTGCTTGTCCTATAGAAAAAACATTCAGCAAATTAGTATATTTTTAATATTAAAAACAAACAAACAGTAAATTTAGCAGTTATGCATATGAATATAAGCAATGATTCCATGTATGAAAGGAAATGTTTTCAACACTGAAATTATTTTGAAAAGTAATTCACTCAATAGTAGAAAACATATAACACAAAACATATTACTTGACTTAAAACTTATCAAATTAAAACGATTAAAATGGACTGCCACACATTGCATTGATTCTCCTAGCTCATAAGAATTTATGGCTACAGTATAATCTCAAAAATCCGAGGATCTGTTTAATCCGAGGTGCTTTATTTATATTTTAAGGCTCATTTTTTTTATAAGCTAGAAAATGATTTGGATTTAAATACCAAAATGAAAGACATGGAATAAAATATTTATCAACTTCTAGAGATGGATTAATAGATGCCTTGAAATTAACAACTAGGTACAAAAACAGACGTAAAATTAATATCACTCGCTAACCGTTTTCGTGATTAAGTGGTACTTACGTACACGCACAGAAATGTCACGATAAAACTGCTGAAAATGGATTACGGGACTTTCAAAATATATTTTTCGGTAGCTTATGCATTCACGCAAAAATTGTTTAGACATCATGATAAAAACCATCCGAATAGTATAATATTTTAATTTCTAAGAATTTCCCAGATAATCCGAGTGTTCAGTAATTCGAGGTATCATGAGCCCCAATTACCTTGGATTTTCGAGACGCTTCTGTAGTTAAAATTGAAATAGATAGATATTTTTAATGAATAGAACATCAAAATATATTCTTAACATATAACTACATCAGAAATGTAAATCAAGTTTGAAATAATTTACTTTAAATGGTCATAAAACTTTAATTCGTTAAATTTGGATAACAATTATAATTTTGCTAAAAAGAAAAAAAATATTGTGATCTGTATTATCATTGGACTGCTACGATAACATGTTGTAAGGTGATAGAAATTTTGTAAGTTGTAAGTATTTAAAGTCAATCCATTTCTAAAATTCAAACACTAAACTTCTTGATGGAAATGGAAACTGATATGGCTAATTTCATGAATTTTCACTGTAAAAGAAATCCAGAACTAAGTCTACAAACAGTTTTAAATAATACCCAAACATTATCTTAAAATTTCCAAATGCATTTTCCTAATTATTTTTTCTTGAACAAACATTTATAAAAATCAGTCAAAGAACTGAACATATGATGAATTATTAATATCATCAAATTAAAACTTCTTATATTTCAAAATTCTTTGTTGGAGCTTTTTTATGATGAAACACTAAAATATTGAGAGAAACTGCAGATAGGACAACATATAAAATACTTACATCTTCAATAAAACAGTTAGTTTTACACAAAGACATGTCCTCGGAGTGTAAGGCGATCAAAACTACATGGTGCGATCCAAAAGTAATGAGCCTTCGTTTAAAAAGACAGCTTTAACGAGCTGATCGATACAACTGCCTAGTCTTAAAAATAGGCACCTCCTGCAACAATGTGATTCTGTAGGCGGCTTTTCCATTACTCAAAGGCATCCCTGAAGTCCTGTTTCAAGATATCTGCAAGGGCTGCCTTGACATGTACTTGGATGTCCTCAATGGAGCCGAAACGTTTCGTTTTCTGCGCTAAATTTAATAGTGGAAACAAGAAGTCAAGCGGTCACAAGCCTGGACTCTAGGAAGGCTAGGGCAGGCACCACTGGAGCATTGACTCAGACCTTCTTCAATCAGAACTCTCTTCACAAGTTTCGCGCAGACTTTTTGCATGTGCAACATTTGCATAACAATGCGTTGCACCATTGTTTCCGATAAGTCCAGGGCTTTTGAAAATTGGTAGAGACTCAAACATCTGTCTGTGCTCAAAAATTCACACACTCATTGCACATTTACGTTAGTACGGGCTGAGGATGGGCATCCGGACTGAAGATCGTCAGTCACTACTTCCCAGCTTTTGAAGGGCCTCGTGCCACTTTTCTACTTGTGAATAGGACAGACACTCCGTCCCAAACGCCTGCTGAAGCATCGCGAACCTTTCAGAAGGAAATCGAAAGCAAAATTTGATCTCTTTGCGTTGCTCCAATGAACTTTCCATAACGCCGTGTCACTCACCACCATATAAGGATTACTGTTAAAGTTGATGGACTGCTCCAAAAGCTGGAAGGCAACTGGCCTGCATTGCGCTGTAAAGCCAACAACACCCACCACCGTCATTGTCGAGCGGAGCAAGCTGCAGGGTGTGCATGCGTAAAGTAACGTGAGGATCATTACTTTTGGATCGCACCATGTATAGCTGAAAACTCCATTTTGGAAACCTCAATTTTGAGAAATTGCCAGGGGAGCCCTAGATACTAGGATTTGGAATCCCGATCCCGCATGATATTTAGCGTGATTAATCCCACGGGATTAGAGATTGAGAGTAAAATCCCGCAAAGATTTCCCATGCAAACGTTTCCCAACTTTTGCTGCTCACAAAACAAATATTTTCACAAGCATCATTTGAAGTTTGAATCACCTTCTTCGAATTTCTAACTTTATTCACACAAAAGCAAGAGCAAGAAAAACTTTGTGCCTCATATGATGAACAATTGATTTGCCATTTAAGAATACAATAAAAATAGAGTATATTTTTTGGAGAATGGATTGGTATTCTCGTTTGAGGTTTTTTTTTTCATATGTTCAACAATTCAGAAATTAAGTAAAAATTATAAACGTTTTCAAAAACCATCACTAAAATTTAAAACCCAGAAAAGTGTACTTTAGAAGAAATGGAGAAAGTGCATTACAGATTTCATAACACTATGGAGTAGCTTGAATACAATGTTAGAGCGCTTCAGTAAGCTTAAGGAATGCACAATATTTTTCTGCAAAGAAGAAAGCAATGAAAAAACATGCTCTCTAATTCTAAAACAGCGAAAACAATTGAAATTAAAAATTGAGACAAGAAGAAATATAAACGGTATAGTAAAAACTATTTGTACAAATCCTCAGCCACCTATTTTGTCTTTTAAATTTTTAATTTAATTGTTATTGGCTGATTTAGAATTAACCTAAATATGAAGATATTAAGATTAACTGAAATTTTTGAGTGTTGTAATCAAGAAATCATATACTTTTTTTATTTCATCCTTTTTAGTATGAACCAAGCTTATAAAAATAGTCTTTAGATTAAAAAGAACCTTTTTTTAAATTTTATTATTAAGTTTTATTGTTCTGAAATTTTTTTGATGAGAAACTTTTTGTAATTTAAAAGATTTCTTCGTTACCTATCCTTATGAAAAAAATAATAAAGGGGTATTCACTTTTGTTGTAATAAAAATGTTTTTCGCATGAAGAGAGAATAGCTTATTTTTACCAGCTAATCTGCAAGTTTGTATGCTTGAATTTAAAAACAATTTCTAACAAACATATAGTGAAAAAAAAAAGCTTTTAAAATAATGATTTGACTTGAATCAAGGCAAGCTTCAAAAACCTGTATTATCTGAAAAGTTTCAACTGCCCAAAATTCAAATCTCTGCTTTTTTTTTTAAATCAACCTTGAAATTAGTTTGTTAATTTTATTAGCAAAATTAATTTGATAATTACTATTATTTTAATTGTTTTTGGCAACAATTAAAAAAAGCAGGAATCAGCAGGCATTATGACAGAAAAACTAACTAAAGAAAGTCTTTCATTAACTGCACATAAAAACAATGAAAGTAATGTAAACAAAGAGTTTTTAAAGATGCTTTTAAATAGACGAATTGAATGAAAGAAAACCTGGATTTTCTACAGTTGGGGCAAGACTAACCTGGCAGCATCATAATGCTGTGATTAGGATCATCTGTGTAGCCTTCACAATGCTGCAGGTTAGGTTTTTCCCAACTATAAGTTAGTAAAGTTTCAAATGTCCATTGTGCATTCATTCTATGTTAGCTTCAGAATGCCTTGAAAGCAATTTGTTTTCCAAAAACCTTTTTCTTTTGAAATATTTTCGAAGCAAAACAACATAATTGATTCAAACTTTATTCATTAAGATTATGTTTTTAATACTAAAGGGCTTGGCCCCCTGTTTGCTAGAGCTCGTTAACCTCTGGCAGTTGCTTTGAAAAACATTGCTTTAAAACAGAAATGAAAATAATAAAAGTTAATTGAAATAAATTTGAGACAGTTTTATAACTCAACTTTATGGGAAAATAAGTAAAGATATTGAAAATTCAAAATTACCTCCAACCAAAAATTAGCCATATCCATCGTCTGTGGATGTTTATCCCCATGACGAATAGCTTCAGTAATCAGCTGAAAGAGAAAAAAGAAAGTATATGTAAGTTCGAAAGTGGGTAAATGAAGTTGTTAAATCATTTTCAGAATATTGGTGGTAGTTGAAGAAATACTTTTTCTTTATGAAATGAAGTTCCTTAGTTCCAAGAAAATTTTGCTAATACAATTTAAAAAAATTTTTTACATCACATAACAAGGATTTGGCCAAAAACCTTTGCCATTGCTTTTATTCGTTTTTTTATAACTTTTTAAGACTATATTTATATAAATGATTATTTCTTTGTTTGTAAGCTATATTATCTTTTTTAGTTGTCTCACAAAAAAAAAAAAAATAATAATAATGAACCTAAAGAGTTAGTATTAGCTTTGTACAAAGTTATATATAAAATTTCAAAAATGAAATTTAGACTTTTAAGGACTGTTTTTGAATGAATCAAAAAAAAACACTAGTTAGGATTCATTTTTATACCATAAGTTTTTCATGAAGCATATCAAACAACATTATAACGAACCTTCAATGAAATCGACCTTAGAGATTGCTATAGCCGAGGATTTGCTACATAAAAGTTCAACTTTGTGAATATACTCCTATGATGCACCTCTTAATTAACCGATGTTCCCATTCGTAATTATGCAGCTAAAGAATTAGCTGTACCTTTATGCCTACTAATAAAAGTCAAATAAATGTGCACACATTGCCATAGGCACTCGCAGGTGAGATAGCATTAGAGATCAACTAAACAGCCAATCAAAAAGGGCAAAGCATAAGGGGAGGTGGGGCACGTTGGTTCACTTTTTTACTTATCATTTTTTATCTCATCAAAAAATTTAATGAGTAGTTCGATTTTCTACAATAAGTTTCTCTAAACACTTCTCAACACCACAGATTTATTTGGAATAGATAAACTTTTTTTACATTAATTTTTTAACGGAACCTTGTAAAATGGACCTAAGTGCCCTGAAGGTGGGGCACGTTGGACCACATAACTCGAACAATATTTGTTATGATTTTAGTGATGAATACTATCAAAATTTGTAACAACCTTATTCTCTTTGGTGTGTAGAGTAAAAATATAAAGTTTAAAGAACAATATAACATATTAAATTGATTTTAATTGATAAATCATCTTTATTTAAAAACAGCAATAAGTATTCACCATTTGTACGCAATTATTTTTTAAAAATCAAAAGGGAAAATCAATTATTGAATATTCATAAAACAATCAATGCAGATTAAAGTTAATTATAGATGTGTTTAATGATATCTGGGAACATAAAAGTGCTACTTCCAGAGCTTTGGAAGTATAGCACTTTAATTGGACTGGGTTTTGGAAGGATAAGTCATATGTTATGCAAAGTTACATCAATATTTACTAGGGGAGAAAAGTTATTTTTCTTCATTGCATTCCATGAAACAACTCCAAAAAGAAAAGAATCCTGTTACACTAATACCATATATTTCGTAGAAAAAGTACAATAAAATTGACAACTTTCAGTATCTTTGTGTTCTAAAATCAAAGAGAAAAAATGAAATTAGATAATTTTAAGTAAAAGTATACTTTTTTATTCTTTAATCAATTATTTGTTTTATTTTGTTTCTATGTGGAAATGCTTGTTTAGCAAAAAAAAAAATAAATAAATAATAATTTAATACAAGAACTTATTATAGCATGTATGCATACTTTAGTCTTAGAAAACAATTGTCTGCAAAATTTTATAAGTATATTTGAAAACATGAACAGTAAAAAAATGTTGAAAAGAAATATATCTTTTGATAAAAATTAATTTAGTATAATTTTCGTTAAATAATTATAAAATAAATCTTTTTTTTTTTTTTTTGCCTTAAGTTTTTATTATAATTACTTTGAAACATGAATAACACGAAAAGAAATGAATGTATGATATACAAACACTTGGAATAACTGTTATAATTATTAAGATTAAAGAGAAAAAAAAAGTTTTAAAATTATGTCGAGTAGGTTTTCCGGGCCAACATGCCCCACAAAGAGTGGACCAACCCTACCCCACCTTTTTGGTCTGAAAAAGTGATGTCATAATTTTTTTCCTTTTGACCAAAAATGAAAAAAATGCCAATTATTGTGAACTAAAAAAACTTACTTAAAGAAAGGAAATCAATTTTTTTTCCGCAATCTTGATGAAAACCATTAAAAAAAATAAAGTTACAGTTTCCTGAAAATTACTCAGGACTACTGAAATAACACTTTCTAGAATAAAATTTGTTCAATATGTACCATGTCATTTCATTATAAGATTTGTAATATCATAGGTGCTATTTGTTGATCATAAAATAAAATAAAAAATATTAATAGTATTAAAATAATTGAGACCGGTTCAAAGTAACCCACCTCTCTCCATAAAATATCCTATGTATATCAAATTATCCGAGAATTTCTAATCCTGGTACTTACATATTAACGACACCTCAGATAGAGATTTGGCAGTTTTTGAGAAATTTTGTCTAAAAATCATAAAATAAAACACTTTATTTTTAATCAAAACACTTTCAAATTTTCTTAAAAAACTGCCAAATGTGAATTAGGTGGCGTCAATATTAGTAATGTTCCGGATATCTGAGGAAAAATAAAGATCTGTATCCGTATCCGTTACATTTTTGACGGATCTTTTCTATTCTAAAAATTCTTAAACATTAAAATAAAAGACTCTTAAATTCCGTTTAAATTAGGCTTTATTCCCTATTTAAATTATAAGGTATCATTTCAGAAGCCAATGGCCCTCTGAGACATGTTTTGTTTTTTGTTTTTAATCTTTAGTTTAATATTAGTTTTTGTTATCAATTTGAGATTTCTGTTATTCTTCATTTTGATTTTTCTCGGCATCCTTTAAAAAGCGCGACACAAAATTCACTATTTACTGTTTGTAAAGATGTTCCCGGCTTTGTTATTCCGTCGGTCAGAGTAATTTGGGTAGAATGGATCAGCGCAGCATTTATGATGAAATAAAATGCAAAAAAGTATATCTAGCCTATCCAGTAGGAGCTTTACACTCCTGCTCCTGTAAACCTACATCAACCAAGCAAGCTAGAAATCATTTTTCATTCTATTTAAGCATTAATGCAGCGCTGACCCGTTCCTTCCAACTCTCCCTCAATTTTAAAGGAGATTTTCTTAAAGAGTAAATCATAGTCTTGATTATATTTTCGCGGTATATGACTTTTTGAAAAAACAGTGCTAATATTATTACGGAAATACCTTCCTTAAAAAATTTTACACTTGAAAAGCTGAATTGGGCAAAAAAAATTTGAGATCCGTATTCTGTATCGTATTCGCGGATCTTGACACTTATGATCCGTATATGCGGATCTCCTTTTTTTAGCAATCTGGCACATCACTAGTTCATTTCCAAGTACTATTAATTGCTTTGGACAATTGTTAACAGATTGAATGACATAACAGTGGACTAAGTCAAAGGGTGAAACAGAATCAAAGCAAAATACAGTTAAAAAAAAAAAAAAAAAAAAGAGGTTTCAACTGAATTAGGGTGTGAAAATATCCATTCTAGCTTTTTCAACATTTTTATATATTGTTATGCATGTGTTTTTCATTATTTTCTTCTTACTCCCCCCCTCTCCACCTTTCATTTGCTATTAAATTCAACTTAAGCGGCGTAAGAAATTCCTGAATCAAAAATTTTTTGAGTGAGTTTTTTTTTTCAAAGGTGTTCAATGTCTGCAATCAGGAACATTGCGAACCCTTTCCAAAAAATTATGGAAACAAATAAGTATTTTAGGGTGAAGTGTGCTTAAGCACATTCTAAATTGCTTGAGAGTAAATTGTGCTAGATGTAAACCTACCTGTTGGAGTTGGAAGATAATAAAATTGTTTTAAATATTATTCAGAACATTTTAAAAGTTTAAATTTCAAAGCTAAAGTTACAAATTCGAGAGTAGTGCTTCTGAACGCTGACTACTGTAGACATGTATTTACATCACAAATCCAATGATTACCACTTTCTTGTTTTGCCCATAACATAAATAATTTATCAAAAGACTTAATTACTTTGAAAATTAAGCACGATATTCGTATTTTTTTAATAATTTGCATAACCTGCGTCAGCTAGAGATTGAAAACGTATCACGTAACGTAAATTGTTAGATAATACATGAAAGTTTTTAAATAAATTTTGACATGAGAGGCAAAAGAAAGAAGAGAAATTCCAAAATAAATATTACTCTGTCAGCATATCCTCGAACTTCATCACATCTTGGAAGCATAAGTTCAAGTCTCTCATACTTAAATAACGATGTAAGGGTTTTACGTAACTTTCGGATTCTTCCTAAAGGACCCTCGTAAGTCCTTAAATTTCGATGCCTGGGGTCAACATTAAATTTTATTTTTGGTACCAGCTTCGCTATCTCAGTCATAATTACTGGGATTTTGATTAATTTACAGGATATTTCATAAACGTTTCACATTTACGTACAAAATAAATTGTGTTATTCGCCCTGGTTCTTCAGTTGTTTACATCCTTTTATACGGTTACAGTGGCGAATGTTTAAAAACTGACTTTGGTGATTAGTCAAGGGCTACGTTCGTCGACCTCGACCGTTACTACCGTTTGCTTGGTCACATGACAGTTAATGACGTCAGACGAATAACACGCAGTGAAAAAATGCTTATTATTAGTCAAAACAGTCACCTGTTTCAATCAACCAATCTAGAGCATCTATAGGCCGACGCATCAGCTTAAGTTTGGCCATTTTGGATCGGATTTTCCATTGTTGCGGAGCTAGGGTTATCAGAGAAAAATTTCGGGTTTTGCCAAATTTGCGAAAAAAAATATAATTCACATGTCGCTAGTAATGGTTCGCAGGGAAAACTCAACAAACGCGATAACTTGCCAGAAAGACAACCATTCAAACACGCGCTCCGATCCAAAATGGCTGATCTAAAGCTGATGCGTCGGCTCGTGTATCTAGGGGGCTTATTAAACCAATCAACAGCTTAAATTGCGGTCGACCAGTAGATCATAACGCTGCGGTTAGTCACCGATCGACGAGTCGAGGTCGGCGAACGCAACCCAGGCAAGGCGCAACAGATTTCCTTGCTCAGTTTTGAATGCTTATTAAGGAGCGGATACTAATTACAAAGACGGACTGGCACGCCGGACCATCGAAATGAGGAACGATTTGCCGTCCTGCCTGTGCACTCTCGAACGCCCTCTGCAATCCTATGCGCGCCTTCGCTTCTTTTTTATTTTTGCCTTCAAACCTCTGTGCGACTTCCACTTTACCTTTTTCTTTTATATTTATTATTATTATTTTGTGCTTTTGAACCTGAGTGAGCACATTCTTCTTTTTCTTTTTACTTCCTTTTACAAAAAAGGAAGTATTGTATTCGCAAAAAAATTCTCATTTAAAAATCGACCTTAATTTCCATTTTGCTCGCCCCCGAATGTGAATATTGAGTTTTTTTTTTTCCCCCCAATTCGACCACACGTGGATATATGCCTAAGAACGTATAGACACCCGAAGTATCCATTTTGACGATCCCCGAGTTAATTACAACGAGTTTTCTCGTGACGTCCGTATGTATTTATGTATGTGTTTTATACGTAAGTGCGTATATGAATCTCCCATAACTTAAAAACAGTATGTCCTAGAAAGTTAAAATTTGGTACGTAGTCTTCTAGTGGGGTCTAGTTGTGCACCTTCCCTTTTGATTGCATTCAGATGTTCTTAAGGGGTCTTTTACACCTTTTTGGGGTAAAATCATTGCTAATTTCAATGCAAACTCAAGTGCTGTGATAATTTAGCAAACACTATCGCCTAGCTTTTGGTCGCCTAGTTTTGGCGGGGGTTTTTTTTTTTAATTCATTTTATTTTTTAATTTTGGTTTGAGTTTGGCCATATTTAGAAAGTTAACCATTGAATAACATTAAAACTGCCAATAATGGGAAAAGTTATCTGTATTAAACGTTTTCTTTGTTTCGATTCGCAACAAACTTGGGGTGAAAACATTTAAAGTGTTTCTTTGCTTACTCCTAGGCCCTATTATCATTAAATTGGAGTTAAAAGTAAGTCATGTGATGCACACATCAGCTCGTTTATACCTCGAATCTGTGCACTTTCGTTTTTGAAGTGATAACTTCTTATGGGAGGGTAACCCGATTTGTGACATAACGCGCGTAACGGCGCAACTCTCGTCTGGCATTCCTTTCGCTCGCGCATATGACAGAAGCGCACGTGGTAGGGGAAATTTTGTTTCCTTACTCTTTGAGTCATTTAAACGTTAAGTGATAGTAGAAAAAATAATGAAACTAGCAGCAGATGGATGATCGTCGCAACATAACGCAATCTCCTGAAAAAAGGTGAGTTTAATAATACAATATACTACCAATAACATTGTAAACAGTATATATTCAAAACAGCATTTAATCTTTAAATTTATTTTCAAAACAAAATTATTTTTGCATTAGTTATTGTAAAAATATCTCGCTTCATTTAGGGTTTTGAACTGTGATACAGTGTACATATTTTAAACGAATTTCGTCCCCGCAGACTCCGAAACACGGGGGTTAAGGACGGCCAAGAAAACAAAAATAATAAATAAACATTTAATTTGTTCATCACAGAGTAAAATCTAAAATGTTTCGTAAGTTTGAGTGCTTTTTCTGATAAAAAAAATATTTAGAAACGACACACGTCATTTAATCTATTGTTTTTGCGCTGACATCAAAACTTATGGTTAAAAGTTTAAAAGTAGACTGAATGGTGATTAAATAGTAAAATTATTTTTAATTTAAATCAATTTTGAAGTTGGTTCGTTTTTTTTTTTTCAAAATATTTTAAATAAAAATCTAACCAGCAGCACCTTTCTCTCTCTCTTACGCATTTAAATGTTCAATATTTATTTACAAATCATTATTTTAAGCCTATTCAAATGGAAGTCGCTGCAGATGTGCATCAACATCAGCAACAGACGCAATTGTTACTTTCATAGTATAAAATAATATGATAATAATTTAGTCCTAAGAAAGTTACCACTTCTGCCGAGCGTCCCGTGATGCATTTTTTATTTATTTTTATTTTTTGTTGTTGCGCCCTCAAACTTATGCACCTTTTTTTTCTTTTTTTTTGTGCTCTTGATTCTGAGCGCCTTTCGTTTTTGCACCACTGAACCCGAGCACCTTCGTTTTTTACGCCCTTGATCCCAAAGTGCCTACGGGTTTTTTTTTTTTTTTTTTCACCCTCAAGCCTCTGAAAAATTGCTTTTGTTTCCTTGCCCGCCTTCGGGTTTTTTTTTTTTCCCCTCTGTGTCCTCAAACATCGAGCACTAGGGTGGAGTGAAAAAAAAACGAAATTGAGAAACATGTACAGTAGGGTGGTTCAAAAAAACTTTTTTTCAGCTAGAGTTCAGGACACCCCCTATTTTTTTAGACTTACTAATAGTATCATGCTGTAAAAGTTTTAATTTCTAACTCGAATTTTAAGACGGTTCTCAATGATCCCTCAATTTTACATTAGCCGTAGTATAGAAAATGTCACAAATTTAGAAACATTTAATTTCCCAAGCTGTTTTTGTAAATAATGATTTTATTGCAATGTATATGCATAATACTCGTGTATATTATAATATGTATCGTTGTTTCCATTTCAATGTATTTTTTAACCCCCCTACCCATACTGATGAAGTTTGGGGGAGGGGGTTGAGCACCCTCTTTCAGTTGAAATATTAAGCTAAAATTCTTCCAGTACATTGCTATCCACAAGTCTAAAAATATTAAGGGGTATCTTGGTTTTTTTTACATGTATTTTTTGAACCACCCTAATGTACAGCCTATATGCGGAAAAGTTGCCTCTTACCAAGCCTATTTATCATACAAAATATCAGTTAAGTGGGTCCAGGACACAAAAACCGACAAATTTTGCAATTAAAAAAAAAAAAAAAAATCATTAAAAAAAAATTCCTTTTTTTTTCTGCTTAAAATATTGTTTGAATTTTGTTCTGACCTTAATTAGAACGAAAGATACAATTATTTTTGTTGCTCTAGAATTTAATTAATATTATTCTTAACCTTCAATCTTTAAACGCGTTTTTCTACATGATGCAATTTTTTCCGATTCTTTGCATTCAAACTCTTATTAGTCAGAAACTGATTAAGATAAAGTAATGAAATTTGGAGCATATGTTATTCAAATAGTTTATTTGAATTCTTTTCGGAAAATTTGAAAAAAATGTTTACTTCAAAAGATGCATTTTTTGAAAAAAAAAGTATGTTGGAATTTTTCCAAATTTTCATTCAAACAGTTTTTTTAATTTTTATTGAATTACTATTTTTTTAACAGCCGAATAAAAAATAAAGCTTAGGTTTTTGCATTTAGATTTATATAAAAAAAAATCAAAATTGACCAAGAATACTTTGAGTTTTAGCAATTTAGACGGACCCAATTTTTAAAAAAAAATTAATTTAATTTAAATACATTTTTTTAAATATTTATGTTATGATTTTGCTTATTTAATAGATGGTGAAAAAGAGCAAAAAATTAAAAAAAAACCTATAAACTTCTCAATAATTTTTTCTTCAAAATGTGTCCCGGACCAACTAAAATCAAATAATATCTTTAGCTGCCCATTAAACTTTGAATTTTAAGTAATTAGCCCGCTTTTTCTCCAAACTTTCGAATATGAAATGATAAATATAATTATCTCTCATTGGAAACTTTGATTTTTGAAATGAAACTCTTGATACATAAATACTTAACATGCAGTTAGTTGAATGACCTAGGCGATTGCAAAATTGCTTTCAAACGTACATTAAGCGTGCTAATTGCACATGCTTTGCCAGCGCACTTTCTTGGAATCCATTGCTATGAACTGCGGTCTTTATTCTAGTTGCTTTTTTTTCTTTTTTTTTTAAGTATTCTTTGTAGTTCGAATGATTTCAAACTATTGAGTTACAACTTCAAATGTAAATCAACGCTGTTTTTGCATATAAACATCTTGAAAGGAAAAAAGAAAAAACACAATAATAAGTCAAGGTTTTTCTTTAGCATCATAAATGGGATCAGCGTCAATTTTTATAATTGCAACTGAATTCCAGTAAGTTAAAGTCAAATAGTTATCTCCATTGAAGTTTACTGTAGGACTAGAAAATTGTCCGTCAAGGTATGACGAGTGAGAAATTGTTTCTGCATTTGAACAAAGCCATTGTTTATTTGGTGATATTTTAATAGTTGAAATTATAATCCTAACTCCAGTGGATTAACTTTAAACTCCATTGTTGACCAATTTTTTCGTTTCTTCATTCCCCTGAAACGACAGTCGTACCAGTAAAACAGTTAAGTTACCAGATCGAATTCAGCCTTGTCACAATAAAGCCTTTACCTGCACGTTAAACATTACCAAAACATATTATCAAATTATCATTCTGTATTAGTTTCATTGTTGAAACTCGCGCGTTACTCGATTATTGTCTATTATTTTTATGATAATGCTTGAATTTTTGAACATAGTTATCTAGTTGAGCTATTTTTTTTGCTTTTACAGCTGTTAGGCTCTCTTGCATGTTTTATATTGTTGTCAGCATTGACAATAGAATGTTTTCTCGGAATGACTACGTTATTTTATTACACTGTAAATTGCAAAAGTATTCCCTTCCAATCCGATGTGATGTTTAGATTTAATATTATAGGGTTTTAATATTATATAGTATACTTTAACAACATATTCTGCTGAAACTTTCACGTTCACTGATGGGCATTTTCTTGAAACCGAAAGTCGTATTCGTTGTCGTTAACCTTCTACAATGACTGTATTTTTTCTTAACAAGCAAAATGAAATATTTCCGTTTACAGTTCCATTCCACATTTTGTATACATACCACTGATCTGTACTAAGTTCATCAGGTGCAAACTCTGCCAAAGATACATTTACTTTTTAAAAGTTTACTACAGCTATATTTCAAAGGACTCTAGTTCTTTCCTAATTTCTAAACAATATCCTTTTGGCCATGTGGTTGTTTCCATTCACATGTTGGAATAAATGGCGTAATTGTAATTCAATTGCATGAAATTCATAAATAAACCACTGCAAAGAACGTCCAATAGAAAAAAAAATCTCACTTTTCCTTATAACATAACTCCACTTTTAAAACCTGTATTGATAACTGTTTGCACTTGACCAACTGCGCGTAACTTAGAAATATCATAATTTTCTTTCAAAACGTTAATATGCTTATTTTAATGTTATGAGAGCTACCAGACATAGAAGTGACAAGGATATCATATACTCCTGTTTGAAAATTGTAACACCACGAAAAACTTACGCGAGTGAGCTGAAAATTGCAGGAAATGTAAAGTAGGACATGATATGCAAATAATGATTTGAATTGCAGACTAGTAGCGCATGCATATGCATAGCAGCGCCCTCTGAACGGCGGATCGAACCGAATACAAATAGACGGTTGTAGCGAGGCGTGTATGATTATCGGTGGTTATATGCTAGAGTAAACGTTAACTGAATCTTTACTATGCCTCTTCGTCGAAAGAAAGCGAAATTTGAGCAAATTTCGAAGTTTGAACGGGGCAGAATCGTCGGCCTTCGTGAAGCGGGATTGTCTTATCGTGCAGTAGCCGCTCGTGTACAGCGTAACAGAAGCACAATCATACGTGTTTGGAAGCAGTGGACAGACGAGGGTCGGACAGCTCGGAAATCCGGGAGTGGACCCCGAAATGTGACGTCAACTCGCGATGACAGACACCTGGTACGTATGGCGCTGCCGGACCGTACAGCTTCTTCTAGACAATTGACAGCACAGTGGTCAACAACTACAGGTGTTTCATTGTATGCTTCATCAATTCGGAGACGTCTGCTGCAGCGTGGGCTGCGCGCAAGGATTCCTTTATACAGGACTCCTCTCACTCAAAACCCTCGCCGCCTTCGGCTACATTTGGTCAATGTGCGTAGGAGCTATCGTGCTGATTGGCAGCAGGTCGTCTTTTCTGACGAATCCCGCTTCAATTTGTGGCACCATGATGGCCGAATTCGTGTCAGGCGCTATGCCGTTGAACGGCACATTTCGGAGTGCATTATCGAAAGTCACAGTGGACGAACACCCGGAGTTATTGTCTGGGGTGCCATAGCATATCATGGACGATCATAATTGCTACGGATTGTGGGCAATTTTAACAGTACCCGATACATAAACGAAGTTTTACAGCCCCAAGCTATTCCTTTCCTGCAAGGATTGTCAGGGATAATGCCCGTCCACATGTCGCCAGGACTGTCAAATCCTACCTTGATTCGCAGCAGGTACATCTTCCTTGGTCTGCATATTCCCCGGATATGTCACCGATTGAACACGTGTGGGATTTTGTTGGCCGCGTCTCGCTCGTGATCCTCGTCCTGTTGCTTCGACAGACGAACTTCCGCAGGCAGATATTCAAACTTTGTTTCACTCCATGCCGAGTCGTGTAGCAGCTCTTATTGCGGCGCGTGGTGGCCACACAAAATACTAATTTCTATCTCTTTTTATTGTTTGTTTGGTTTGAAAATGTAATCATTTATTTGTACCATTACCACTCAACTGTGCATTAAGTTTCATTCAACTATGATGCTTCCTTCATGGTGTTGCAATTTCCACAAACAGGAGTGTAGGAGTGACAAGTATATCATACTTTGATTTAAGTTATGAGAGTAAAACAACTTGTTCTTCTATTGTCTTTCTAGCTTTATTTTTTCATTCCTTAATTTGAAGTGCAGCATACCCTTATGAAAGTGTTATTCCTCATTTTTCCTTTCAAGTCAGTGGGTACTTTTCTTCTTTTCCTTCTGATTTTGCGATGATCGACTTCTTTGGGGGAATCTTCTTCGACAGATATTCAAATACAAGTACAAATGTGACGACCAGCAACAGGCTCTGAGACCAGCAAACCTTACAAAAGTGATAAATTTTCCTAAGTTCTAGATTAACCTGAAATTTGAATAGCTTAAAACAATGACTCCTTGTCTTGCTTTCCATGAAAAAATTTAACCCATTAACATCTTTCCTATTGGTAAATTTTAGCAACTGAATCATGTCCGATCTGACTCTCCTTTGCTCTAGGCTAGACACATTAAAACTTTTAAGTCTGGCGTCATGATCTAAATATGAAAGTCCTGTTACTCGCCCTTAGTACCCTTCTTTGAGCCCTTTAAAATGAAAAATGTCTTTCTTCGGATAAGGAGACTAAAACTGAACAGCATACTAAAGATGAGGTCTTACGACCAAACTCATGTATCTTTTAAAGCTGCACTGATAAGAATTGACGTTATTCAACTAACTATATATTGAGTATTTTTTTATCCTGATTTTCATTTCAAACATTCAAAGATTCAAAAGAGGGGTAGTTATATTTTATCATTCCATTTTTGCCAGTTTGATGAAAAATCAAACTAATTACTTAAAATTCAAAGTCAAATGGGTAGCTAAAGGTATTATTTGATCTAGCTGATATTTTGTATGATAAATAGGCTAGGCAAGAGCCAACTTTTGCGCACATAGACTTTACATATTTCTCGGTTTTGTTTTTTTCACTCCACCCTAATGTGCACCTTTTCTTTTTTTTTTACTCATTTGAACCTTTTTATTTTCATTTAATTTTACTTGGTTCCACGAACGTGTGCACCTTTATTTTTTCTCCTTCGAGTCTGTGCGTATTTGTTTTTTTTTTTTTTTTTTTTTGCTTCCTCAAAACTCGTACGCCTTGTCTTTTTTCTTTTCTTTTTTTGGCTCCTCCAAACCTGTGCTACTTCGTTTTTTTTTCTTTTTTTGGTCCCTTCTTCTGCGCCTGCGTGGGTTTGGTATTTTGTTTTTATTTGCACCCTCAAACCAGTGAGCCTTCGTGGGTTTCTATTATGCGACTGGGCGGGCCAGGTTTGATGCTGCGCCTTTGGGCGTGAGAGGTCAATGTCTTAACCACTACACCACTCCACTACACCACATTGTCGGCTCATTGAAATAAAGAAAAATAGAGCTCTGGTGAAACACCACTATCCCCACCTTACCTGACCTGACTCGGGAATATTATCTCTGCGTTATTTTAGCATGACGAGTGCAGAATACCTTTAAAAATATTTATTACGATTTAAAAAAATATGTGCCGTGCCGCCACTCGACGCAGCACTCGTTGCAAAAATCCTTCTTTTAGTCCGTGGAGTTTGTGACAAAAATACCCAAAACATTTCACTTCCGGATACCAGTCTGAAATTTTGCACAATGCTTATGTACATATCTAAGAACGAAAATCCGCCGGGAGGCATTTGATTAGAGGTCATGAACCCCCTGTGATGATGTCATCAAAATGGCCGCCTTTTTAAGAAAAGTACGTTCGTTTAATTGCTTAGAACTCTATTATGGATCTTAATATTGTGATATTAAAGTATATCATTTAAAAGCGCTTTAAAAGAGCTGTTTAATAATTATTGATTTTTTTAACTATCACAAATAGTTTAAGAGTTATTACAATTAACGTCATCAAAATGGCTGCCTGGAGAGGTAAGTACGTACGTTTAACTGCTTAGAAGTATATTACAGATCTTTATATTGTAGTATTAATGTGTATCATCTGAAAGAGTTTTAAAAGAGCTATTTAAAAGACACTGATTTTTCCTCCGAAGACAAATAGTTTTAGAGTTATTAAAATTTCCGTCATTAAAATGGCTGTCGTGAAAAGGTGATAAGTTTCGTTTAACTGTTCAAAACGACATTAGAAATCATTCTTCCGTTAAAATAGGTGCACTAAATAAAAGCTCTAAAATAAAATAGAAAAAATATGCATTTGTCCTCCCCCCCTTAGTAAATAGTTTTAAAATTTTCACTGCAATAACGTAACTACATAGAGCGGGAAGGGGGGGGGGGATTCTCATTGAACTGTTCCAACTGTTCCGCCGCATCTAACCCGCAGTGAAACTTTTAATTAAAAATTCCTTACCGGATTAAATATACATATGTATTGTCCCATAATAATTCACTTCTCTTGCAAGTGCGAACGACTGCCGTCTAGCGGCAAGAATCAGAACGACTACTCGATTTTTTCCCGCCAGCAAGCTGTAACTTTGGATTGCAGTCCGCCTAGCTCATTTCTTTTCAGTTCTGCTGTTCTCAGCAATAGTTAATTCCATAGTGATATGTTTATTGTTCAGATATAATTTTCAATAACTGAATATTTGACTGGTTAATGCTGTAGCAAATAATTTCAAATAAAGGTGAGTCATATAATTCTATTTCGGTTTGAAATCGATAACTTTGATTGTTCGTTCCATCTAGCATTAAAATTATCATATAGCTTGTATTCAATCCTTTACATCATTTTCAATAAGTAAAACGTATTAAAAACTCCCTATTTTTTTAGAATAAATTTTTTTCTTTCATTTGTTACATGTGACCTCAAATTACTAACATAGCTTGCAATCATTTCTTTAATGTGCTTTTGAAAAAGTAAAATATTTAATAAATTAAGTGTTTGTAATCTAGGTCCCATCTACGCTCCCTGCTAAAATCTATTCAGTGGACTATGCCGAATGAGTATGGAGAAAATAAAAAGTTGGTCATGTTAGGTGGTCTCCACATAGAAATGGCTGTTTTATCTGCAATAGGTACATAGCTTGAAGGAAGTGGATGAACTGAACTCCTAGTAGAAACTCATGTAACAACATTGGGAAGAGCAGAAGGAACATTGAAAGTTTCGCATGTGAAGAGAAGTCGATACGCTCACGATTTTGCAGTAACCACTCTCAAAGTTCTGTTAGAGAAAGCGTATCAAAATCGAAAAGATATAGACGAAACATTTACAGCTTGGGTTAAGCGAATAGTAGAAGAATTGCCTCAGTTTAAGTACTGGAAGATCACCATGGAGCTAGAATGTATACTTTTAAATCTGGTGCTCACTATTTATCAAGGAAATATTTTCAGGTTTTACTGTCACTCTAGAGAACATATGTTCGTAGATGTTTGCTCTTGATCATGCAAATTATTCCCGATGGCCTTCAGTATTTTTGTTCAATTGGAAGCAGTTACCAGAGGCATCCAGCTATTTTCCAGGAGTTTCATAGGGGAAATATATCTGGCTCCAAAACTGAGAGGAAATTCTCCAGGATGGCACACGACCATTTACATGAGCAAAACAACAAATTAATTTTGAAATCATCAACTAATCTATCCCGTTTAAATCATATGAGGCTTCATTAATACAATGGATCGTTGCTGGACTGGAAGTTGTGCGCATGATTGGGGAGTTTGAAGAAAATCAGAGCTTGAAGCCTGACGTCACTACTGAAAAGTTAGATACTAGATATATATGAAGATACTAGAAGCTTTTGTATTCGATATAAAACTCATGTTTCCAGCCTAGTTGAAACAATTGAAGAACACGGGAATCCTTTCGAAGATGACGATTTAACTGCAGTAAAAACAAAATTATTCTCTCGGAAGAAAGTGTCATTTCTGTGATGTCAGCGCAAGCCAATTCAATACATTTTTGGAAGATCGCTTAGTGTTAAGAAAATTATCCATACATGATGTTATTAAAAGAAACAATCTCCTCTTGATGAGCAGAAAATATTTCTTTTCAGTCCAAAGACAAGCAAAACATTGGTGATTTAAGGAGGGCAGCACTCTTTTTGCTAAGCTATATGTTGCCGGCCAAGCAACTCAAATGAATGTAAAAGAATTTTTTCCCATGAAAACAGCTCGTGTCCACCTTCTATATCCAATCTTGGTAATTTTAGGAAACCAAGAAAAAAGTCCGACATAGTTTTTTGTATCGTCCAATCAACTGGAATGGTTTTGACGGCTATTCCGGAACCAAATTGTTCATTGATGAGGCTGCACTGATTCACATGCTTTTTCCTCAGTCTACTCGAATTGTCCAACAATACTGCGATCAGATTGTGAAGCTGTACATATTAATGAGACTAAAAAGCGTTCAGAGGGTTGATTTAGTTTTTGACCGGTATTCAAAAGGAAGTTTGAAAAGCGACACGAGACAATCGAAAGGATCTGGACCAAGAATAAGTATTAAATCCAATGTTTTAAAACCAAAGTCATTTACTAAATTTCTTGCGAAAGATAAAAATAAAGAGGAGCTTTTCGAATTTTTGGCAGAAAATCTCGTGAAGATGGATCTACCAGATGGTAAGCAGGTTGTATGCACCTACAAAGACACTGTAATTGCTTCAGTCAAGAACAATTTTGAAACCATGTCTCCTGTATCCCACGAAGAAGCCGATGAGAATGCTATTTCTTTATATGCAACATGCAATAGAATACTCGGGTCATGCTAAGGTCACTGTGAAAACTGTAGACAGGAATGATGTAGTTATTGCTATATTCCGAGTTCCGAAACTGCAAGAGCTAGGGGTGGAGTATGGAAGTGGAGAATATCGGCGGTATCTTGCCATCCACGTTTTGCACCGTAAAGTTCCAAAAGGTGTACCAGTTCTACTGCCTTTTTTCCATGCCTTTATATGAGTTGATCCGGTGTCTAGTTTTGCCAGCATTGGTAAAACTAGGTACTGCATGGAAAATGTGGATGGCGTTTAGAGATGTTGAGAAAGTTTTTTTGTACTATATTAAAGTACCCGAAAGTATCAATGAAGACAATAAGCATTTCCTACTTATTCAGCGCTTCGTCGTCCTGACGTATAATTCATCAAGCTCAGTGGAAACCGTAAAAAAATGCGGCTAGGAGAATTTTCTTCACCCAGCAAAACAGACCAGTTAAATGTATTCCGCCATCTAGCAACGTTCTTCTGCATCACCTAAAGAGAGCAATGTTGCAGTGTTCACTATGGACAAAATGTCTTCAGCAAAATTTTCAGCTCTTGGATCCATGTCAGTGGGGATGGAAAAAAATTAGTGAAGAGTTTGAACCTCTTTGGTATGCACACCCCGAAATAACAATTGAGAGATTACAGGAACTTATATCATGCAAGTGCAAAGAGATGTCTACACGCACGATCAGGTCGATGCGTCAGATCAGGTCTGAATTGTACACTTCTTTGTAGTTGTGAGGGTCAGTGTAATACGTAAAACGTTCCTTTAAAAAACATATTACGGTTTTCTTTATAACGGGTACTTTTTCTTTGTATTAAAACGTGAATTTTTCATCTATTTCTCTTAAATGTTTAAAATGTAATCATGTTTAACAAAATTGTTTTATTATACGCTAGCATTAATAGTTAAGTCCTCGATCCATTTGGGGAGGTGACTTTAATTATTTCTGCATTTTAACCTCCCTTTCATTCAGTATACAGGTAAAATACTGACAAAAGGTGTTAAAACATGAAGTAAGAAAGTAATTGTTTTCCTATCAATTTTCACGTTGATATTGTAATAATTATTAAACTATTTGTCTTCTTTACTAATAATAAAGCTCAAAGTTTGTCTGGATACATGTCGGGATGTCTGTCTGGATGTCTCTCTGTGACGCGCATAGCGCCGAAACCGTTCGGCCTATTTTCACAAAATTCGGCACAGAATTAGTTTGAAGATGGGGGGTGTGCACCTCGAAGCGATTTTTCGAAAATTCGATTTTATTCTTTTTATATTTCAATTTTAAGAACATTTTACCGAGCAAATTATCATAACTCCACCGACTATTTATGTGCATACCGATGACAAGAAAAAAAAGAAAGCATTTTTAAGACTTCAAGTTAAAAAAATTTCAGAGGTGTGGGCCCCCGAATCTCTCCTTTCTTGTTCATCACCAAAGATGATCTAAAACAGCGTTTTTAGACAATTAAAAAAAAATAAAAATCGGGGGAGAGTACCGAAACCCCTATTTCCTAAAGTAAAGCGATAAAACAATTGCGTTTTTAAAGTTTCACTTTCGAAAAATGAAAAGGGCTAAGTATCTCAACCTCCTCTTCTCCTTACATTAACGCAGATTAATCGTCTAAAATGCCTTTCTAAGAGTTAAAAAAAATGTGATATGTCCAGGGGGAAAACTTTTGTATTTAAGATAAATACGTTGGAAACAGTTAAGGGAGTCGCCAATTTTATGCACCGACAAAAAACTTTTCGACCTCGTGACGTTCCTGTCTCTAATCCCCCTTCCTTAATATTACTAATTCGCTTTTTATATTCGCTTTTGACATTGCTTTTCTTTTCCCGCGATATCGCGTGAAAACAAAAAGAGTTTCTCCTCCTCAATCGGTATTGCATAGAATGAGTCCCTGCAGAGAATAGCGTAAGGGGGGGGGATGCAATTTTTTTGTAATGAAATTGCTAAAAGAACTTCAATTTCAAAAAACTCCCCCATTCCCGAAAGAGCTTAAATAATGTCCAAACTTGGGATGTGGCAACTTGCATTGAGAAATATTGACTGGAGTCCCTAAACCTCAACACTTTTCCTAGAACGTTGGCCAAATCCGCCATTTTTTTAATCTGCCACGTTTTTAAATCTGCCATTTTGAGCATTTTTTGAGTGAATTCTCCAATTCCCTCCGCTCCCAAACGTTGCCTAAAAATCATTTGAAAGTGTCCTTTTAAATCTAAAATTTTGAAAATTTTCCAGAGGAAAAACCACCGGACCCCCCAATGTATGCACGAATATTTCACCTTTACTCTAGGTGTACTTATTTCTAATTCCTTTTCTTCGCATATGTAACACAATTCCACTCATTTGAATACTCAAATTATAAGGATGAAACTAGGAGCTGCATCTGCCCCTCCCCCTCTTCTATATACCTTTTCCATTTCAAAAACTTGAGGGAGGAGGGAGGGAGCAAATTAAAACACCCTCCCAACTGTTTTTTGACCTTTTGTCGCCCAGTGATATTGTAGACCGTTTGGTTCTGATCCGAATTTGTGTTGGGAGGTCAGATGTTTTTAATTTTCCACTTCAAAAAGCAACTCTTAAGAGAAAGAGAGAGAAAGAGAATCGAGGAAAAACACAAAATAAATAAATAAATGAATAAATAAAAAACTGTTGCTTGCTTGAAGATTGCATAAAATGAGATCTTAAAATTTATTTTAATCCTGCCGCCTTGTATATATATATAGTTAATCATTTTGAACTTATATACGCACGTATATGCACGGTACGTCAGGGGTCGGCTGGCCTGGAAATGCCAGAATCGCAATTCGTATATGTAAGGGATATTTCAAAATTGTGGCGAACTTTCAATGCAAATAAAATTTAATGTTGAAGTGCAACTTTTTAGTGGATATGTGTTTGTATTTCTGCTTAACTCATCTCTAATATATTTTTGTGATCATCTATGTGTGTGTTTCCAGTTTATTCGCATAGAAATAAATGTATGCCATTTTTTTTATATTTGCACATAAATAATATTCTGATTACATTGAGAACTTATGTTACACGTAGATATTTAAATAAAGCTAAATGTTTTTTAGGGTTACAATGTTATTTATGGTGCAGTTTATTGTTGAAGTTTATTTTATCGACTGAATAAATTTACCGATAACTCCGTCATTGTCAATTTAACAGTCTCGGTCATTGTCTGATCGAAGTATGTAAAATCGAATAAAACATTTCAAACACACAATACTAAAAAGCAGAAAATAATTAATGAAATGAAAAAGTTAAAGTACCATGTTTTTAAAATGAACTAAAAAGTATAAAATAATTTATTTTCGCTTTATATAGAATTTCGCTCTGTACAATTTCAGAACTTCTTACAGATTGGCTGGAAAACTTGTGATTATGAGTTTTTAATAGCTATCAAAATACTTTTAAGCTTTAAAAAAAAATGGGATGCATGTACAATATAGAAATATAAGTAAAGAAAAGTTATTAATGAAAAAGCGTAAACTTCAGTTTATACTACACTGGGGTCCAAAAGTTAAGCATAATTGTTATTTATGTGAGTAATGTGAGAAATATACATCGAACTAGAAGGAAACGTGATATGCGAGTGCAACACGGTTACAAAATAAGGAAACTACTCAAAAAAAAAAAAAAAAAAAAAAAAACGATAATATTTACTTTTATCATCCCAAAAAATAATTTAAATGAAAATTAGGCATATGAGGAGTTTACTCTTTGCACAAAAAGTTTTCTTTAAAAGATGATGCTGAAGTTCAATAGTGTGTATGGCCACTTCTGACTGCCAGGCACGCTGCACAACACGATTACTCATACATTCTATGAGGTGGTGGATAAGTTGTGGGCTTAAACAGTTCCAAGCATACTGGAGAACTCTTTTTAGCTCCGGAGCGGAGCTTGGCGGGGGCGAATGGGCTGCAAGTTGTCTCCCGAGCATATCCCAGACATGCTTGATAGGGTTCAGATCAGGGGAGTTCGCAGGCCACGTCATTCGCTGGATATTTTCTGATTCAAGGAAGTCATCGACCACAGCTGTTTGGTGACATGGCGCGTTATCGTCCATGAATATGAACTCAGGACCAACAGCACCTCGAAACAAGCGAACATAAGGCTCAAGAACCTCGTCTCTGTATCTTTGACTAGTAACTGAGCCTGTCTCAAAAATATGGATGTTGGTGCGGCCATCCAACATAATCCCCGCCCACAACATTACTCCTGCTGACGCAAAGTGATGTCTTTCTCTTATGTTTTGCGGTTGGAAACGAATCCCCTTTTCTCTCCAGATTGTTACCTGACGAGAATCACTCTGTAGAGTAAAGCGGGACTCATCACTGAACATCACATTAGCCCACTGTCCCAGACTCCAATGCCGATGTTGCAAGCTCCAGTTTAAACGAGCGCGTTTATGCGCTGATGTGAGCGGAATGCAAACTGCTGGTCTTCTGGCATACAGACCGACATGATTGAATCTCCTGTAAACAGTTTGCCTCGAAATTGTTATTCCTGTGACGGCACTGAGCGCCGAACCCAGTTCTCTGGTACAACTGTCCCTGTGACGTCGTGCAGAAATTGCCAGAAAACGATCTTGGCTTGCGGTTGTGACTCTTGGTCGACCTGGTACTGGTCGGCGGGTAACATCTCCCGTATTTGAAAGCCTCTGCCACAGTCTCGAGATTACACACTGAGGCACATTAAGAATACGAGACACTTCAGTTTGTGATCGTCCAGATTCTAGCATTCCAACGATTCTTCCTTTCGCAAACATGTCCAATTGGCGTCTTTGTGCCATTATTAGTTCTGTTTCACCAGATCCAATGTTTCTTGGTACAGCAGTTGCATGAAACGCGCCTGAACTCTCTAAAGCGTGCGAGCTGTTTTATTCACATTCCGAAACGCGCACCTAATTCGCGCATGACACCATCGACTATACTATTTTGCATAAACATATTGTTTCTTCTTCAACCAATGAATCTCCATAAGTAACTTTATATAATTTTACGAAAATTTACAGATTTTTCTCGCATTTTATGAATTATGCTTAACTTTTGCACACCAGTGTATTTGCAGAAAAATAAAACTGCTAGTTTAGTTATACATGCATCAATTGTCTGTTGCGTATGCCCCCCATATTTTCCACCTTAACGCTCACAAGTAATTTGATATCTATTAAAAACTCGTAATCACAAATTTTCCAACCAATCTGTAAGAAATTCTGAAATTGTATAGGGCTTTAAATCAGCATGAAGCTTAAAGAAATTATTTCAGACTTTTTAGTTCATTTCAAATGCATAGCACTTGAAAATTTTTATTTCATTAATTACACTGGTCAACAAGGTTTCTGTTCCCCATTAAGTAAGTGGTGACTTTTATATCTTAGGGGGTGCTGAAAAAGAATATGACAATAAAAAAATTCCACAAATTTTTGAAAAATCCAAAATCTTTAAAATTTCAATTTAATGACATTTATTCAATACATGTAAAATATATTTGTCATTTACCATTTTATAAACAATTACAAAGCTTAAAACTATTATAAAACACAATATATATATAATTTAAAAAGTTGTAGAAGAATGAAAGAGATTTTTGATGAAAAAAATTATGATACTGTAAAAAAATTTCCTAAATTTCTTACTTTATGCAGCTTTAAATGCCTTAACTGCGCACAAAGTTAAATAAGATATAATATTCTAATAAGATTCCAACAGTAATTCCGAGCATATTAGGAGTACTGTCTGACCATCGATTACATGGAAAGGCTAATATCCAGTTTATAGGTGGAAATGGACGTATATATTAGCTTATAGGGTTATTAGTTGGTTTGTTACAGATGTGCACTTTTGCCTCTCTATTATTTAGCCTTAGTTTTGTAAAAATGAAAATTTGCTCTCAGCAACATTTTTTTAATCTAAAGTATGTTCGATCTATATTCTCAAGGCAAAAATTGATTTATTCATTCAAAACAAAGTTTTGAGTTTAAAATTTTGCTTTTACGTTCCTGAACGAAATGAAAATATTTTCTTTTCTTTTTGTTGTTCCATGGTAACTATTTTTGTTTTCCCTTATTTTATTTTTGAGAATGCAATAAATGAATAAGGCACTAGTGACATTATAAAACGCGTGCATCAAAATCCCATCGTTATTTTCCCGTCTCTCCTGCTGGATTCATTCAGATGGAATAATCCTTACTTGGCCGATAGCCAAATTACATACAATCCGCGGTCAAACAGTAAACAGTCTGGGATATCCCGCTTAAATTGCAGAAATATCCTGGTGGAAGCGCTTCCCATGCTCGTCACTCACAGCTCCCATACTTTCAGGGGAAAAAATTTCAGGGACATTGAACATAATAATTTTTTGTAACTTGTTAACATGACTTAAATTAATTTTTCATAATTAGGACCTTTATTATTCCCTGAGAACTGTGTCACAACATTTTTAAAATCAATCCATGCTGTTTTTCCTAAATCATTGAAACTAGCTTCAAAATTTTGGTCCTTCATCAGCTTCCTTTTATGTGTGGTTCAATGAAAATACCCTCCTTAATTTTTGCATAAATGAGTGATGGGAACTGTTCCTACAAATATTGAAATCTACACCCTTTTCATCCATTGATTTAACGAAATTCTTCATCAATCCAAACTTTATGTGTTAAAGGTGGAGGAATAATTTTTTTAGGAGCGTTTTGCGCATTTTTTTCCCCTCACCTACAATATATTGTTTGCGCTCTGGCCATTTCTTTCTTGATATAATGTTCATGTATTGCCCTGCTGTTTTACTCACACAGAAAATAGAAGTATATTGCATAATCAAGTTGCAGATCAATGAAAACGGTAATTACTTTAAAAAACTGTCCATACGCTCCAATTATGATTTGAATAGTCCATTTCATGATCAATATCTTCATATTTTCGCAGGATTCTTTCATTATGAAAGAATAAGCTATGGGAACCGATGACAGAGCATATCTACGTGTCAAAAGACAACTTCAACTACCGTGTTCTTGCATGAAACCGAAATGATACCGAGCGCCTAGAACCATCTGCTCAAGGTCGCATATATAAAATTTATCAAAGTGAATTCGGTTTCTACTTTCTTGTTACATGTTATATCGCTGTAATGAGTAAAAAAATATGTGTCTATGGATCAAATGCATCTAAAAAAAAATATAGTCAACTTTTAATTGCTATAAGATAGTATATATAATCCAAAACTTATAAATGAAATTTCTTAAAATTGGAGGATGTGATAGAACATTTTTGCAAACATATTCTTTTTCATCACCTGGAAATCTATAAGAAACACCCAAAGTAAATTGAGGAACAGAAAAGTCGTTAAAATTTGTTTTTCAGTGTTATTTTCAGATGAAGCGAAAAGAGCGTCGTTGAAAAAACATTTCAAACTCAATATGTTATCAACTAACTGCTCAAATTGTCGCATTACTAGTGTAGTTTAATCTAAATTTCAGTCTTCTGCTCTGTTTTTTAAATCTGTCCCCCAGCAGACAAAATACTTTAGGCAAGATTAAAGATTCGAACTTTCGTGAACATTTTCACGCATGTTTAGTCTACAGTCCCCTTTAAAAATTCTTTAACAAATACCATCACTGTAATCAAGTTCTGTAAAACATGTTTCACTGCCTGAATAGTGTCAATACAGAAAAAACAACCACATGCTCCTATACAAGTTGCAATAAACGCGGCATAGAAGGTATGAAGGGATTTCAGATATGATTGAATTGAAAAAATAATAATAATAATAATAATAAAGCTTCGATTAATTCTGTTCCTGCGGAACAGAATTAATTGAAGCGAATTAAGTGCTAATTCTATATTAGCTACCAAACAAACTGGTAGCTAATATAGAATTACACTGACCAGACGAGTGACCGAAGCAATAGCTTGGTTGGTTTGGCACTCTTGGCTACCTTAAGAGGTTTTCCACCTCCAACGCAGTCAATTCCTCTGCCGGGCTGATGAGTGCTAATAAGCATGAAACTGCAGTCCTCAGCTAGAATGACTGAGCTGGCGGTGTATTTCCTGTATTTCTGCTTTAGCCTTGGCTATAGGGCGCTAACTTATTGAAAATACCATGTCTTGCCTTCAATCTTCGAGTTGAACCGAACCATTGCTTCGGTCACTCGTCTGGTCAGTTCTAATTCTACAATTAGCTACCAGTTTGTTTGGCACTCTTGGATTCCTTAAGAGGTTTTCCACCTTCAGCTCAGTCACTTTCTATGCCAGGCTGATGAGTGCTAATAACGAAACTACAATCCTCGGCTGAAATGACTGAGCTGGCGGTGTCTTTCATGTACATTCTCATGTTTTCAAAATTCCTTTCCCAAAATATACAGGTCTTTTCCATTCTTCAATTTCCATTTTCGCAGTATATGATATTACTTTAGTAAGTGATGTAGAAGATAAATAATTAAAAAAAATATTGCATGTGATGCATATCCAAACTGGTTACAAATTGAAAAATAATGTAAACATAGATGTTACGAAGACATTAAGAATGCAGAATTCTTTCGTAATTATTGGAGTAATTAATTTTGTAAGTACAATGCTATGCTGTAAGTTCCGAATTAAATTTTGTTTAAATTTATTCACTTAAACCCGTAACAGAAATGAAAATGAAACGGCCGACTACTGAGTGCATACATGGCCGAGGAATGAATTTCTATGGCCGACTACTGGAGCATTTTCTCGTGTTAACACAATAGGTTAGTTTTAAAATAAAAATACTTTTATTTCTGAAACAATTTAGTGAATCATTATCGGAAAAGTATAGCCTTAGCTTTACAATGTTTTTGTTGTTGTATTGATTGCTGATATTTATAGGTTAACAAAAAACAGCAATCGCTTTCTTAAATGGCCGACTACTGGAGCTCTTCCTATTATTTTTTAAATAGTTTTATTACTTGAAATTTTATTTATTTGCTTGCGTCACGTGCGGGACATCCCTAGTCGACCTCTTGTATTTTGCTGTTATGCATTATCTTAATATATAAAAATCTTCTGTGCGTATGTTTGTCACCATAAGGCTTTTAAACGGTTGGACCGATTTTGATCAAACTTCTTGTGTGTAATTAAGTTGTGGCAAACATGGTTTCGAAGCGCGATGGATCCAATCGGAAACTTTTTTGTTAATTAATTAATTAGTTTAAACATTGGATGGTTATGTCTCCCAAATGATAAATATTTATTTTAACCTATTGTTGAGCAAGAAATGAAATAAATATTTAACCCGTTGCCAAAGGACAATAAGAAAGCCAGCTCTGCTTTTTGTAATGAAATTTCCTAGTGTGATATGTCAATTGAGAATGGATAAAACGTTGAGAGAGAGAGAGAGAGTGAAGCCTTCATTTCTCTTGAAAGCAATGATTTTAGGTTCTGTGATATATTTTAAAGTAAAGTGCTGGAAAGTTCACGCAAAACGTGTGTTCTGTCGTCGTAGTTGAACCATGTGAACGGATCGTGCTTTAGGTTTTCCTAACCAAATGATCAGAAAGTACCGTACCTAGCAACGGTACGGTACTTTCGGTACGGTACGGTACGGTAGCAACATTTGTTTCTCGGCTGAAATCCATCTGAGTTTTGGCACCAATGTCAAGAATACTTTAAATATTATCTAACTAATCAGTACATTATTAAAGGAAAAGATGATGGAATTTAAAGACAAAACAAATGTTATTTTCGTCCAGATAAATTACAACAGGGTAGTTTGGTACACAAAAGATCAGTGCAGTGGAAGATCTTTATCTTGGTGGAAAGAACAAATTAAGCAATATATATGAAGTTTAAAAAGTTTTCGTTCAGAAGATCGGACCGCTAATCGCTTGGAGTTGGCTTCGCTCGCTGATCAGCTGGATTACAGTAACGTGGTGTCTTGGCGACTTTGGTTATAAACAATAGAGTTGCGTGATCAATTGTTTACATTTTAAAGCTACCGTTAATGTAATTTATTGTGTTTTTGGTTACTTGGCGAAATATTTCAAATTGCAAAGAATTGTTTTTCGTTTTTAAAGACTTTTTCTTATTTTAGTTGAAGAATGTGTTTATTTTACATCGGGAGATTGGGAGGGATGAGTGATTTTCACTTATTCAGAGAACTATTTTTACCTTTATCATTTTTTAAACGTTATCCTTTCGATTGTTTTATTCTTTTTCATATGGGGGATGTTGCAGCGGGATTTCCCGTTTGTTCTAGATGAGTAGTTAGATTTTTACACCTAATATCTGAGGACGCTTTTTATCCTTTGAGTATGGCTGAAGGAATAAACCATCATGTATGGGAGAAAAAATATTTAAAAAAAACAACTGCTCAGTGGGCATTAGATAAATCAAGTTGTAAGAAATATACGCATTCTGACACCATAGCAGCTTAAAACATTGTTTTACTTATTTTTTTCAACGGAACGGTTCAAACACTTGATAGTGTTGAAAAATTGTATGGAATGTAGTGTTATTGAAATTTTTTAACTTCTCAATTTGCAAAGGTTGAACAGAACAACGTCTGTCGGGTCCTCTAGTAGGGGAGACCGGGGCAAGATGACGAGCCGGGCAAGATGACGAATTCCTTATTTTTTCCGTTTCCCCCCAGTTAACAGCATCTACTGCATACTATAAGGCCTCCTATTCGCTGTTCGTTCAGCAATAGTATAGAGACGCTGAAATCGCCATATTTGTGTTAGTTCTGAAGCTCTGATTCTTCACCGTGGCCACGATCTAACTTTTATGCATTTGTAAATAAGTTCTGCTACAGATACAGATATGTTATATAGTGTCTCTTTAGTATTTATGAGTAACTTAGTTTAAATACTACCTATTACCATGAATAAAAGTCAATTAATCGCCTTCTTTTATGGCAATGGAGAAGAATCCGTTCAAACAGGCAGTCCGGGGCAAGATGACGGACCGAAACGCGGGGCAAGATGACGAGCTCGTCATCTTGCCCCGTGTTTTGGAAATTATTAAATTAACTATGTTGTCCATTTTATTAAATCCTGTAAACCCTTATTTGTATGTGTGTTTGTTCACGCGACCTTGCGCTTCTATCTCTTCTGAGGTTAAAGGACGCATTGAATCAAGGGAGATGTCGTTCGAAAGCCGGTGACCAGAGACTATTTATAAAATAGTTGACCAAATGACTAGTTGACTGAATTAAACCAAGTAAAGAATCTCCTGCTCTGTTGATTATTGACAATCATAAATTTTGCATAACTTTGCAGGCTATCTTATATTTCAGTGAAAAAAACATTATCATGTAGTTGGGTTGCCGCCCCACACATCGCATGGTCTCTAGCTCCTGATGCGTCATTTCTCTGTCCTTTAAAAACCTACTATAGCCAATCATGTGACAACTTTATGATTATTCATCTAGGACAAACTATCACAGACAAAAAAATTGGTGGCCTTTTGAGCACCGCTTACTTCACTAGCTACAGTTGGAAATGACGATAAAGGGTTTAATGAATGAGAGATCAAGACTCATTATTATCTTGTTTTTAGTGGACTATGATGTTGTTGGCGATTAAACTGAGAATAATAGCGCTAATCCTGAGACCTAGGGAGTGGAAATGCAAAATAAAAACCCTCCAGACGAAGCAGAAGTTATGGCAAATGCCGATTCCGATGCACCAAGAAGCCTGTTAGTGTTTCTGATTTCAATGCATTGCCTAAAACAACGCAATGTGAGGAGAGAAAAAAAAGGAGAAAACTGAGCTCAAACATTCTTACAAGCACAACCCATCAAAGAAATGTCAGAACAAGGAGCAAATCGGATGGACAAAAAAGATTATTTAAAAAAAAAAAAAAAAAAACAGGGAAAATAAGCTCGTGAAGCTAAAACGGGTGTAAAAAAAAACTGAAACTAACAAGTTTATTAGGTTCAATTCATGCCGAGCAATTCAGTTGCATCAACTTCATAAAATAGTGTTAGAAAATGCCCTGCTTGTGAAGACGAATATCGTGACCCTTTAACAGAAGAACGGACCCAGTGCTATAAAAGTCAAGAGTGGTGACATGAGGCATGTTCCAATTATGAAAATGGCATTTTTACTTGTGTCTATTGTTCGCTGCACAACTTAACACTTCAACATTACGCCCCAATGGGTTACGCTTAATTTGATACTTTGTAAGCTGTAAAAACACAGTTATCATTTTTAAAACTATATAAACATATTCAAAACATAAAATGTGTTCAACCTTTTTTCAACGTCGGCATCTTGCCCCAAGGTCAAAGTCATCTTGCCCCAATACTGGGGCAAGATGACGATTTGCTAAGGTCTCGAAAAAATAAAAATATCCTTCGTTATTTTTATTTGAAAAATTAAATGGTAATATATTTAATACCACAAAGGACTACTCTAACAGCTCATGTGAAATTAATTTTACTATCCTTAAAAATGAATTAATAAACAACAAAAATTGTTAACATAGTCATCTTGCCCCGGTCTCCCCTACTTAATATTTTTGCTCTATTAATATAGAAATGACGAAACAAACGGTAGGCTTAGAAAGTTAAGGCTCCAACGTAAAGGAAACACGTCTCATTTAATGAGCAATAATAGTTTGAACCGTTGAAAATAAATAATGTGTCGGTGTACTCCACGTAAAACGGTCATTTTGTCTCGCACGTGACGATTCCTATATTTCACTCAAAAGTTATAATTTTAAAAGGTATTGACGAAATTGTGTGCTTAAGAAGTTATACATATGCTTGTGATTTCTTGAGCAACAAAATTTTGCTCATTACCCTTTTAAATTATTACTTTTAATAAAATGTATGAAACGTGCTGGGCAAAACTACAGATTTCCGTAAACTGGCCCTATTTCGAAAATAAAACTGTGCAAAATTATTTTTTGCATCTGTTCGCGACAGATTATGAGTGCAATCATTTAAATTGTTTTCTTGCTCTGTCTAAGACATTATTATATAGTGTTTTTCTTGTTGATACATGTTTCATACCGTAATTTTAGCTAATAAAAAACATCATCTTCATAGCGAATGATCGAGTAACGCCCCTAACGTTATAATATACTGAGAGAATTTTTTTATTTTGACGAGGCTGAAGTGGATTCGGTATTTTAACTGTTTTGCTGGTAATTAGTCTGCTATTTTAGGGGAATGAAGAAACGTAAAAGTGGTCAACAATGAATGCTATCTACTGGATTTTTTTGTTAATCCACCGGAGTTCGGGTTAAAATATCAACTATCAAAATATTACCAAACAGGCAATTGCTTCGTTCAAATGTAGAAGCAATTTTCACCCGTTGATACCTTGACGGGCGATTTTATAGTCTTTCTTTGAATGCGAAAGTATAACTCTCTACGTTAACCATACTTTTATGCGTGTAAGAAGATGCTGAAAAAGCTATTCCTTTAAGAAATGTTGCTTGTAACGCTCGTACATGCGCTGACACACCCATTCTTTCAAGTTATCAAAAAATATATTATTTAATAGACGTAAAAGGAAGTAATGAGGGATTCATAACAGATTTTTTTGAAATTAAAATATGTGCGGTCCTAGTTTTTTAGGAAACGTTTTCACAAAAGTTTCAATGTTTCAATTTCTCTCGAAGCCATATTGGGATGACTTGCGCCATTCTGATTTTAACCAAAACATTTGTATTGGTTAACTCTAAATTTTTAACTTTGGCACGTATACCCTTTTTCTTCTAGGTCACTGAAAAAGACACAATGGCAGACACTAATTGAAGAAGAATTATGCATGTTCAGAAGTGAAAATATAACACACAAGATTAAAAATTGTCACTATTTTCAGCGGAGAAATTGCAGCTGATTAAAAGCGATAAAATTCAGTTAATAGCTTTTTTTTTCACTTCATGGTCATAACTATCGTATTAATCTGAAAATCCAGTTATGTAAGGAATCTCTTTTCACTGAAATGTAATATTTATTAAAACAGTGTTTTCAACAAAATACATTTATCTCATTAGTTAATACGTTTCATTCTGGTGCAAATTGAAGATTTAGGGAGCGTATGAACATTGCACAAAGCAACTTTTGTTGCCTTTTCTTTGAAACGAGCAGGATTTCTTTTGGAATAAAGACGTGAATTAGAGATTTCGTTGTAACAAAATGCCAGTTCCTTTTTTAAAACTTCGTCGAATCACAAAATTTGCTTCAAATGTTCATTTTAAAGTACATTGATTTTGTATTTAATATTATGTTAGAATTTGCTTCTATGAAACTAACGCCAATGACATTTCAATAAAATATAATGTTGCTTATGTGTAACTAATTGTTATCTTTTGGAGCTGCCCTTTTCTTGCTCCATAAAAGCATTTGCTGTATTGTCGCAGTAATAAAAACAAACGTTATGTCAGGTGTTTCATCATTTATTCAACCTCCTTTCATTACCAGAGTTTAATGTATGTACCGTTTGAGGACTAGTAAAGAACTTGAGTACCGTTTAGATGTGGTTAGAGCAACACATGATGCACAAATTGAACTCTGGTAATGAAAGGCGTTGCTTTCTGTTTAATACATGATAAAACACCTGACACGGCGTTTGTTTTTATTATTGTGACGATACAGCGACTACTTCAATTACACTTTTTTCTTTCTTTCTTTTTACTTCCTTTTCCAAAAAAAGGAAGTATTGTATTCGCGAAAAAAATTCACTCAAAATTCGGCCTTAATTTCCATTTTGCTCACCCCCGAATGTGAATATTGAGTTTTGTTTTTCAACCCGACCACACGCGGATAAGTGCCTAAGAACGTATAAACACCCAAAATATCCATTTTGAAATTCCCCGAGTTAATTACAACTTTTTTTGTGACGTCCGTATGTACGTATGTATGTGCGTATGTATGTCGCATAACTCAAGAACGGTATGTCCTAAGAAGTTGAAATTTGGTACGTAGACTCCTAGTGTGGTCTAGTTGTGCACCTCCTCTTTTAGTTGCATTCGGGTGTTTCTAAAGGGGTCTTTTGCCCCTTTTTGGGGGGAAATCATTGTTAATTTCGATGTATACTCAAGTGGTGTTCTAATTTGGCGGACACTTGGCAATATATTGCCAGTCTTTTGGTCGCCAAGTTGGCGACCAATTTGGCGATTTTTTTTTTTAAATCTGGTTTTAGTTTGGCCACTGGTGGTGATATTTAGAGAGTAAACTATTGAATCACATTATAATTGCCAATAATGGGAAAATGACATTAAAATTGGAGTAAAAAGAAGTCATGTGATGCACACATCAGCTCGTTTTTTACAATGTCGTAAAAAAATCTTGAACCTGTGAAGTATTATGGCGCAAACCGCATATTCATACGACAATTTGTTGGTTTTCTGTGAATTAAAAAAAGAATTTCAAATACTTTTCGGACACCTTGTATAATCTGGGTCTACATCCGTTTTTTTACTTTCAAGACTAAATGCACCGAACCAATCCTAAAGCACAAACAACTAATATCAACACAGCCTCACGAGCTAGCATTGTTCTGAAGTAAACAAAGGAAAGAGCCAAGCAGATGAGCTTGTGCACCCATAGCGGCCAGAGATTGAAACTGCAGTCAACACAAGAATGGGACAACTCCGGAAGCCGAGTCGTTATTCTTCTGAAACACAGCCTGTTGCAGCTCCTTCCCTCTAATATCTTATAGAATATTTCTTGGAGATATTTTGCTCTTGTGCAGAATAAAGGACAATATTTTTCTTCACGTATTTTAAATGTAAAACAAAAAATACGCTAAAAGTGGAGTGTTCCCTTATTTTACTGCTAATGGGTCGTCCGCAAATGATGCCACGCTTTGACATGTGACGAAAAGGGAGGGGTATAAGGTGAAGTGTGAATCCTTTCAAAAAGAGGGGAGGGGTAAAAAATGTTGCAAAAAAGTGTGGCATCATTTATGAACGATCTATAAGGGTCATTCTCAAAAAAGTGTAACTTTTCAGTCACACACCATTTACAGTAGAAACTTTAAGGAACAATTCATTTAACAATGCTTTTTAATTTTATCAAAAATATATTTATTTAAATCTGCCAACAATTTTGTATTAAATTTTTTTATTTTATTACATTTTTGGTTCACAACATGCGAATTCTCACCTCCGTGGCATGTCACACACCTTGTGTGACTGTTTATGTTGCTTAATAACTTGTTTAATTAAAATTATATGCTTATTTATTTATTATTCCTTTTACAAGTGTCTCAAATACTAACTGTTTAAGTGTATTTAATTTTTTAATATTGTGTTTTAATAGGAAGAGGAGTTATGTCACACAGTAAACTCTCGCCTCCGTTACCTAAGCACAAAATGCCATTCCTCATTAACCCGTGGTAGTAATGACATCACATTTTATTTTCCATGATACAAGGGAGCCCCCTTGTTATATTTTCAGCCATAAAGAAGTTGTGAGATTTTTATCGAAAAACAAGAAGATAGATTTTGCTTTAAAAACTAAGTGTGGTTATTGTGACTTCTCATCTCCGTGAACTTAAATTTCAGAGATGGAAATTAATGTAAAAAAAAAAGTGAACTTTTTTTTGTCATATGCTTAACATGACAGACTGTAGCAACGAAGAAAAAAAATCCCTGAAAAATGTATATATTAGTCCTATATTAATGGAAAATTCCTCACCTCCGTGACAGACCTTATCAATGTCATTATTTCAGAGGGGAAATACATCAATCTTAGGCATTCTACCAAAATTATAAATTGCCAGTATATTCTCAAATTTACTAAATACTATTTTTAACACACATTTGAACTAAAACAATAACTACTAATTAAGCCGTGGCTTAATATTAGATTCCCACTAATCATTAAAATAGCTAATTGTTTGCTCCATTAACAAAACTACTACTTTGATATTAAATTGGCTTCAACTTTTAAATATTAAAAGTTTTTTTTATTATTATTTCCATGAACAAGACATTTTTTAATATTTTTTTATTTATGAGTAAAATAATTGGAACTTAGCTGGGCCATTGTTTATGGTTGCTTCTAGTAGGTAACACTTTCATGTAAGACTAAAAAAAAAGAAAACAAAAGGTTTCGAAATTGAAAAATAATTGCTTTTAAAAGTTACGTTTTCTGGAGAATGACCCATAAGGTCTTCAATAAAAAAAAAAAAAAAATCGGAAAGGAAAGTGCCCTATAAGTGTTCTAAATACAAGTCAAACATGCATTATTGCGACATGGTTAGTATTTACTCGTAAGAAGAACAAAATTGATTTTGTCAAATTGAAAAATGAAACAAAGCAAAAACAACACCTATAAAAACTAATATTTAACAAGCATTCAACTCTGTAATAGGAAATAACTAGCATTGCTAAAGAAATTCATACTTTTCCATCGGTCTTGATCGAGTATACAGTGAAAACAAAGAAAAAAAGTACATATACTTTTCGTGACTAAAAAAAAATGCTTTAGCTACATAAACTGCAAAAATATTTCAAAATTGGCACCAACATTCAGTTGAAATTAGTGGTTCGAATGAAAAGAATTTTAAGGATGATTTTGGAAAATTAAAACATCCGATAAGCTAAATAGTAGACTTGATAGTTGATGTAGACATTCTTATATATAATGTGGTAACTCTTCGCCCAAGTCAGACTTTGATTTTTAAACTTTCGCTATTAATAGGGGATTTATTTTAGCTGTAAACTATATTTTGTTAGGTAAAGGTATTGCTGTTGAACAATAAGTGGAATAAATAGCCTATACTAATATGCATAATCATATTGAGGGACACTTGGTCCTGGATTAAGTCTACATGGTTCGAAAGAATCAAGTATCCTCAAGATAATTTTCAAACATATTTCAAAATTACTGCAAAAGAAGCGAAGAATTTATAATCCTCACACTTTTAACTTTGTTTCGAATCTTCTACCATATCATCAATGTATTTCTTAGTTTCTTCAAAATTCTAGCAATCTCTTTGATCCGTATTCCAGAAAAATAGTCTCTCAACCTGAAAACGACCCATAATCTCAAAAGCATGCACAAAACGAATCATCTGACACTTAGGGATGTAATCGTATCATGACTTCTCGGGAATATAGCCATCATTAAAATTTTGCATTATAGCAGTTTCGAGACTTGAGAGGGTGAATAAGTCTCCCGAGGGATCAAGTATCTTCTATTATTAAAGGTTGAAACATAATATTCGCGTTAAAATGAAGACCAATCTACTAGCAAATTTAGAATTTCATTTTTTTTGTTTTAAATTAACGATTTTAAACTTCCTGCTCTTTTCTTAATGTAGGGGAATAGGGGGCACATGTGAGCACGGGGCACATGTGAACATGGTATGTTTTACTAGGATAACATCAAGCAAAATATCTTGAAAAATGGCAGTACCAATCCCACTTCTTGACCAACTTTTAGAGCAAGGAGCCAGTTTATGTTTCTGTGGTGTTTAGTTGTAGCAGGTATTGTATGTAATTTTATTGCTGTCTTCTTCAAGTGAAAACATATTTTAAACAAACTAATAAACTAAACTTCATTATTGCAAACCCTTATAAGAATATTCGAGTAAATTTATGATAATGTTCAAACTTTTGAATTAAAATAAGAATTCTTTATTTTTAAAAATTAGTTTTAAGGTAGGTGGCGGGGCACGTATGAGCATAACATGTGTGGGCCCTTGTGGAAAGTTTCCATATCCTCTCTGTAATATAAATACTGGTGTAGGGTTATTATAAGTGTTGAAAATGGTGTTAAGATTTGTAATTTTTATTTTGCTGCAGTCAGTTTGTAAATTTATTGTTAACTATTATTGTATTATTATGAATAAATTAATTATATATTCAATTATTCGTGTTTTTAATTAATTTGCTCCTAAATAGTTGCCAGCAATTTTGTGTTTTATATAATATGTACAAGAAAAAAAATATTTTCCTTTAACTAAAAACTGAAGTGTCAAATAATTTTAAAAATCTTATCATCATATTCTGTATGAAGCTTAAACGCTCTATATAACAAGAATGAACTTTACATAATAAAGTATCCTTCGCAATGTTTTGTCCTATAAGTTTTCTTCCTGTCGATTCCGTGATTAGAACATGTTACGAAACTTTAAAATTTTATAGTAAACAGAGTTATATAATTTGGAAAAAATGTTTTTTTTTTTTTTTTTTTTTTTTTTAATTGACAGTTACTGTACAATTTAAACTGACACGAACAATTAATACTTGGTTACAAACCATACAGTGTAATTGGTAGACACGTATACGTTTTACATTAAAGAGTTTTTTTGTTCAAATATGATGCCTGTCTTGTATTTTTCAATCGTGTTCATATGGGTCCCAGGCTTGTTCACATGTGCCTCCCTATAGGAGCACATGTGAAAAACTGAATATACATTTCTTTTTAATTCCATAAAGTAACGAAATATTTTTTTAAAAAGAATCTGAAAAAAATCCAGGGCACAAAGAAAAGACTATTTAACCATGCAAACACTTTTGCTCTGAAAAATTGATAATATTTTTTGAGGCATTAAGAAACGAAATAAGTGTTCATATACATAACCCTTTTCCCCCTATCTATATTTTGTTTCAAAAACCTTTTGTTGCACTCTTAATAATATGTTTGACAACTTTAGGCATGTGTTTTGCTATTTATGAATTAGTTTTGAAGAAACAACAAAATTCGAATCCATGCAAAACGTAAGAAAATGACAAAAACGTAGGGGGGAAAAAATCACGATTTTTGCTGCTTCTCAATTTTTAACATTTTATCTTTTCAAGATATGGCAAAATCCAATATAATTCTGTTAAGCAAACTGTATTGAACTAAGAAAAAAAAGTTCACGTTATTTAAAGAATACGTCTTGAAGTTTTAGCCTTATAAATAGTATGATTTTGATAATACGTTCAAATTGAGAAAACACTACACTAATATCGAAAAGATAGTTTCAAAACTATTTTGAAATTACTTGAAGGTTTACTACATTTAAAATTTCTAAATTTTCTTTTCTAAAACTACATTTAAAGCAAAAAATTGAAAAATCAATCTTTTCATTGATTTTTGGTACTAAGCTCCCTCAAAGGTCTCATTCCGGCAGTCTGGCGTAGTGGTTAGACGTTCGTCCATTCCTTCTATGAGAGAGAGAGAAAATCTGACTACCAGTCGGTGGATTTTCATAAAAATCGCAGAGCGTCCAGCGTCCAGAAGAAGGAAGAGTCAGCGGAAAATCGCCAGCGTCCATTGTCACATGATCATGCGGCATGTTCACAGGGACATAACTAGATCATTTTCGAGCAGGGACAAGACATCGTTTCGGCGCCCCCTGCCCCCGTAAAAAATAAATGTTTAAAAATTATTGTTTTAAAAATATAAATTTAAATTAGGCAGTGATAAAGGAGGCTGCATATGTTGATAAGCCTATAAATGCGACTTTTACGTAATTATAAGTTTTTATACAGTTTTAACACTGTATTGCATTTTTTAAAATTTCGATAGGGGGTAAAAATCATTTAATATTTTATTTATTACTAGTGGTACCCACACGGCTTTGCCCGTAGGTGAAAATTAAAAGGTCATTCGGTTCGCCTGCATATTTACAAATAATGAATAACGAATTTCTCGCCAATTGGCTATGTTCATTCGCTCTTCCATTCAACGTCATGATAATTTTCCATCTTATGATAATTTTGCTCCGGAAATTTTTCTTAAAATTGAAATAGAAAAAAAATAAAATCGAGTTTTCGAAAAATCGCTTCAAGGTGCACACCCCCATGCTACAAACTAACTTTGTGCAAATTTCATGAAAATCGGCCGAACGGTCTAGGCGTTATGCGCGTCACAGACATCCAGACAGAGAGATTTTTCGCTTTATTATTAGTTAAGATTTTACATACGAAGTTTTTCAAGGAAAAATATTTTGTATTTCCACAAGAGAGTAATTAAGAATTTGTAGCATTTTATTTTTTTACCAGGTGGCTCTGCCCCCTGCTCGTTGACACTTACCAACCCCCGAAGATTTTTTCGCAACCTTATTTGATTCGCGAAGATTTAAATCGTCTGTCAGAAAGAATCAGATCGAAAAACACGTTACGAGTTCCGTTTCGAACAAATTGAAAATTCCACTCTCCCTCCCATATAAAATAGAATTTAAGTGAAGAGCTTATTTTTAGAACACAATCCCACTCCCAACCGAAAATATAAAAATAATTTGATAGAAATATGCATAACCGAGATAATATTTAAAAGAAAAAATCGCTTTGAAGAGCATTTTCTCACGTTCCAAACTAACTTGTACCAACTTGCACAGCTATAGCTGCTGAAGGGACTCCCGAGCATTGCAAAACGGCCGTTTTTCACGCTTGAAAAACTGCCTTTAAGTTCATGTTCTCTAGTGTAATATGTTTTGCTCTTTAGCTCCAGACTGAGCTTAGGGCTTTTCGCTGAAATAGAACCCTTATACCTGCTGTTCTAACTTATTGATAAAATTGGTTCAAGCTTTTTTTGATGAAGAAAAAAATCTTGTTGGAACAACATGAAATATCAAGGGATGTGAGAAATCTTTCATCCCTTTAATAGGCAATTCACGTGAAATTTTAGCTGAAAAAAATTACAAAATAATAATAATAATAATTCCAAATTTAAAATACAAATCCCCAGGTGTAAATCCTTGGGACTCGAAGTAAATTTGTACAAAATTTCGTCTCGTGGAAAAGGAGAGGACCCGCAAGCACGCCACCAGATATCCTTTCACAATTTCTTTGACGTTACGTTCTTTTTTAAATATATCGCGATACCATTTTGAAATTACTACTTCAAATGAAAACAATAAAACAGAAATGTTTTCAATTATTTATTTTTAAGTATTCTTATTATACTACCATGAAGAAATTCGTAAGAAAAATAACAGTATTCAACAATAGCTCGAAAAACATTACCTTGATAATTTTATATGCAACACATTTTAAATTGTCGCAATCTGTATGGTTTAATATTAATTATTACAAGAGCTAATTTTTATAAAGGACGCACGTTTCCGGCCTCTGGTATATAGTATACAGCTGAAAAACATTTAATAGAAAAACAGATACCCAATGTGCTTGATATAAAAACTCCTTCGACTTGTCTTTTATTAGCAGCGAAAGACGATGCTTTGCAACAAAATTACAAAGAATTGCTACTCGCAGATACTTTATCATTTATAGTTCAGCTGCAGTAGTGTCAGACTGACACTCCAAATACGTCACGTTGTTTATAAGATGACTATAATTTATTGCACATCCTATGCAGGAGTTGTGTATTTAATCCAAATAAAGAGCAAATATTTGGTACATTTATAGTTTTGTTCTTACTATCATTAATTTAGAATTATCATTTCAGTGAATATAATTTTTAACTCTACAATTTGATCCGGTTAAGCCAGAGATCTGGATTACTGGAAGTTGTATATACTGGTTATCTAGAGATAAACGAGGTTCTACTGTAAATATAAATATGCATCAAAAGTACCAAAACAAAATGGAAGTTGTGTAAAAGATAGTTGATTTCTAACACATTAATTGAAGTAGATACTTTAAGCATATTTAAAATATTGTGTGGGTGGCAAAAATATATCGAAACTAAGTCTAAAATTTCTCATTTTAGCTCAATTTATCTCTTTCTAAAACAAAATGGGAAGCCTCTCGCACTTTAAATTGAATCTCCATTACTATAGTGCGAGATTTTTCTCCAAAGATGAGAAAAATTGTAAATTAAACTAGGCCAAGGGAACAGTATAACGATTTTCCCTTAAGCCAGTGGGGTAGGCAAGCTCTCGCCATTTTAATGAGAGGGAGACATCATGTTGGCAGCTTAATGACATTTAATTGTAGAAAAATGACATTTGAGCATTTCCGCTGTTTTGTATTGGTATGTACTTCCCATAGTTAGCTTTGCTCCTCTATTCCTCCTCCGAAAGGGAGGTTCTTAAAATAAGATATAACAAGTACTAGTCACTGTAAGAAAATATTTTCATGCTATTTGCTGCGCCCTCCTCACTCTCTTACCGTCTATCTTTACCACTCTTTATCCTCATTAAACTACGCAAGCTTTCTGCCTGCGCCCGCACTGAGCGTTTTTTTTTTCTTTACTTTTAATAATTTGCTCTTTTTTTTTTACAAAAATAAGTTTGAGCATTAACTTAGTCAGTTTAGCGCCCCTAAAATCTAGCGCCCGGGGCACGAGCACCGTCTGCCCCCCTCTAGTTACGTCCCTGCATGTTTAAGATCCGTTGTGATCCTATTTAGTTCAGATACTCTCGGTTAAATTATATTATTCAATTTTGCATCATAAGATCCAAGGTGCCTTGTGATCTGGTCGGAAACTAGGCGTAAGAATTCTCAAATGGCAAAGGCGATCCTATGATAGTAGTGCAACATCCTCATATATATATATATATATATATATATATATATATATATATATATATATATATATATATATATATATATATATATATATAATAACCAATGATCGAATAACGCTCTTGACGTCACCAACAATGAAAATCGCGCCACGGCATGATAATTTGATAAGTTGCTTTGGTAGTGTATAAAATGCAGGGAAAGGCTTTATTATGACAAGGCTGAACTGAATCCAGTAACTTAACTGTTTTACTGGTAAGACAGTTATTTCAGGGGAATGAAGAAACGAAAAAGGGGTCAACAATGAACGCTATCTACTGGAGTTTAGGGTTCATCCACTGGAGTTAGGGTTAAAATTTTAGCTTCAAAATATCACCAAACAGGCCATTGCTTCGTTCAAATGTAGAAGCAATTTTCCCCCGGCATACCTTGACGTTCTTTTTTCTAGTTAGGTAATGTATGCCGACTCTTGTCTCAAATGGCGAGATAGCAAAACGCGGTCGCATTAAAAACAGACAAACAAAAAAGCAAGATGAGTGAGAACAAATCTCTTATTCACTAATCATCTGAAAATAAAAATAAGTGTCAAAAATAGAATTTCTGAAACGTTTAGAGTAAGAGGAAAGTTTGCTCCTAATTAAGCATTGAAAAAGCTTTTTAACTTTTTTAAGCTACGAAATGAAGTGCAGCATGCATTTTACCATTAAAAAAAATGTTTATAATTCCAAGAATGAATCAGTAGAATCATTTTTCCTGAACAGCGCAATTTGGACAAGGTAAAGACTGGCATTCACTATGACAGGGAAATGACACTAAAGAAGAAATAGTGCATTTTACTGAAGGTATTTTGCAATTTCTCGGGGAAAAATAAAGACTATTTTTATGAAGTTTAAAAATATCCACTATGGTGGTGTGCAAAAAGTAGTTGTTATGGTCATTTGTTTCCCTTACATTTGACAGGGGAATGACAAAAATTAAAGTTAATCTATATATTGTCATAGCTACATACAACAAAAATCAGTGTCATTAAAAGTAAGATGGAAACATCTATACAAACTCACTATACATCACTCATTGAGTGATTAGCTCAACATTAAATTAATTATTATCAGAGACAGTGTAATGACAGTCATTAAACATACTGAACAAGTTTTAGCTTGAAATCAACCAACAATACTTAACTCTGAGTATTTTTGTGAAAAGAACCAATTAAGATAATTTCTATAATGAGGGCACATTTCAAAGAATAAATTATGGGTTAATACTATAACTATTACCAGATGTGAGAAATATTTATTTCATTCTTCGACAGGGGAATGACAACAAAATCAAAGGACATGTTTTTTTTTTTTTTCAAATTAATGCAAACTTTGCTAAGTCTTTATTTTTATATTTTACGACAATTTTTTGAAGTTGTTATTAGGTTAAAAAACAATTCTTCAGAAATATGTACGGCTTCCTGAATTTTCGGAACTAATTTTTCTTTAAGTGGGGGTAGGGGCACACAAGGGAATGCCATTTATCATGTGAAAAAAAAAAAGCATGTTATTAAAGCATTCTAGCATAAGTTTTATTTCTGTACAAGTTAATTTGTTATTTCTGGAGTAAGGACAAGAAGTTTGCCACTTCAGTGAAAATGACCAAGTAGATTTCTCTTAGATTCTCCCATTTAAACTAAAACAATACATTTTCCAGATAAGGTATGAGACAGTTCGTTTGGTTTAAGTACCATGAACTTATTCATGTTTTTGAGCTCCGATCAGTGCTGCAGTTCAAAAGAAAAAAACATTTCTTGCTACTCACCCTTTAACAGGGTTGATGTCATGGTTGGTGGAGTTTCGATAGGTTATAAACAGTCAGTTTAGATTACTTAGCCAGCTTTAAAGTAAAAATCAGACATTTTTTTTTATTTTTTAAAGAGATGGTTTGAATCGTATTTAAAATGAATTTGAATCATTTTTTTCAGTTACAAACAAATTCCTTCTTGTTAGTGGATCCCCCGATTTTCCCTGAAACTGCAGTACTAGTCCCTGATGCAAATTTCTTGCAAACGACTTTGACAAGCACAGACGAAGCATCAACGCAATATTTAGACGAACCCTATTTTGTTTTACGACGAAACAATAATCCATTCCCATATCAAAATCACAAAACTCAGTAATTCAAGAAATATACAAAAGGCGCGGAGGAATTATTGGGCGAGAAATATTGCGAGCTGAATCGAGTTCATTTTCATTTCGATCTAATGAATGAATGCTCGCTCACCACCTGGGGATTAGAAATTTGCGTTTTCTATGTTCGTGTGCAGGCGATAAATTATAATAAACTTCTGCAAAGATCAGCTCAAATGAACACGATGACGGCTTCACCGATTTGTAATAATCAAAATGGTCTCTGATTACGTTTCATAGAAAGTGAATTTTGTCTATGACTCTTTTTGATTGTTTTTCCGACACAACAATGGATTAGGTACGGGTGCTTTTAAATGACAGAGGTGAGGTAAAAAATCGGATCAACAAGAGAGGTATGAAATTCCAGAAAACTCTTCGACCTCATAAATGACATTCAGTGAAGTTATTATGCATTGTAATGTGAGACCTTTGTTAGTTTCATTGAAATATTTTTCTTTAATTTTCTAATTATGAATCAAGCGTCTCAAATGACCAGCATATTTTTGATTCTCTTTGTTCTTAGATATTTTCATATACGTAGTAACATAATTTCTAATTGATAGCTTAAATTTTTGTTTTTCTGCGAAATTGAAATAAGTCTGGTTATTTTCTTTCTTTATTTTCAAAAAAGTCACGGAACTCAACAATTTATATTGTGACGTTTAACCGACATTTTTTATAATGCTCATTTTTGACAAAAATAATGAAATACATTAACGATGCATATGTATTTATTGCAAAGATATGAAACTCGTAGTGATATCATTCTGTACGATCTTATTTCCGTGAAAAAAGTCATGGAACTAACTCAACAATTGATATTCTGACGTTTGTAATGGACATTTTTATAATGCTCATCTTCAACAAAAATAATCAACTACATCTACGATGTATTATGTATAAATATATATATTAGGGCTCGACCGATGGCATTTTTTGGCAGATGGGTCGATGCCGATTGTTGGTCGATTGTTCAAAGATGGCCGATGGCAAAAAAAAAAAAAAAAATCTAACGGAAATAAATTGATAAGATTGTCAGGGATTTAAAGGATCATTCATTCATTTCACTTCCTTTCTACAAATGAGGACTAGTAATCAAAAAAATCAAATTTCGACCTAATTTCTATTTTACGATCACCCAATTTAAACTTCACAAGTTTTTTCGATACATCTGTACACGCATATGTACCTAAGAGCATATAGATGACCAAAATATCCATTTTGAACAGCTCCTCAGTTACTTATTGCAAAGTTCTCTTGTGATGTCTTCATACGCGCAAACTTGCGTCACTCAAACGTTATGAAATAGTGAGTTGAAAACTCATACGTACGCAGTATGATCTAAAAGTTCGAGGATAAGCAGTACAAAACCTTACCCTGAATAGTTCACATTACCGAAGCACATCTATTTACAAAATAATCACCTTGAACGACTATGCACTTTTGCCAACGTTCGTATAGCTTTCAGAAGCACTCCTGGCAGCCATTTTTCGCAACCTCCTGTAAGGCCTCTTGTGCTGCTGCTATAACTTCATCGTGGGGAAGAAGGCGACTTTCATGTTGAGGATGCACGGTTTGATTGATCAATGCTCTGATATGACAAACAAATAACAACGTTTCATCGGACTTAGCTCCATGTGACTCTTACCTGTTCCCAGCAAAAAAAAAAAAAAAAAACATTTGCATAGACCGCTTTCTTCCGTCAGGAGAAGATGAAGCTGCATCATAGTAGGTTGCGAAAAGGCTTCAATGAGTGTTTAAAAAAGTTATATGAACGCTGGCAGAAGTACATAGTTCCTCAAGATGACCCTATGAAGGTGGATATGCTTCGGTAATGTGAACTATTCTGGGTAAAGTTGTATACAGCTCATCCCGAAATTTTGGATCGTACTACGTACAATCCATATAGGATGTAGTTATGCTTCTCTTTGTTGACTGTTGTATGATGATAGAGGAAGAACAGCAGCCAAAAAAAAAAAAAAAAATAAATAAAAATAAAATAAAATAAAATAAAAATAAAAGGAAGAAAAACAAAGAAGACACTGTTTAATAACCAGCTGATTTGTTTTTTTTTTTTTTAATTGAACATATAACTAAGATTTCAGCAATATTGTAATAATGTATGGATTATGTACACTATACATAGTTAAAAGAAACTTTAAACTATGTTGTTTAATTATTCAAAAAGAAAATTAAGAATTAAAATATGAAACCGTCAACAAATTACGCAATTAAAGTAGAAAGATTGCACGTAGACTTTTTTAGTCATGAAATTAAACAAAAAAGGTAACAGATAAATTACAATATTAAATCATAATATGAATATTTGCATACTTATTTAAAATTTATGAATAAAAAAATTTGAATTTTTCATAAAAGCTATAACAGTGACATAATTTTTTCTGAAAAAAGAAATTACCATGAAAAGAGTGAGACTGTTAAAACGCAGCTACAATAAACAAACTCGATATTTACTCCAAGTTAATAATAACAGAATACAAATACTACTTGATCTGATGTTTGCACACATAATATTGAACAATTTGATTGTTTAAAATCTTTTATGAAGCACTACAAACAAGTTCAAATTAAATTTTTCAATTTACCAATAATTTGCCGAAATTAAAACAAAAAAATGCTTAATAGAAAATCCTTGAAATTTTTTTGTAACATAGTATTAAAAATATGATGAAAACGAAAATAACTCATTCATTGATTTTATAAAAATACATGAAAATAGTTGCTTACAATAGAAAAAAATCGATCGCCATAAATGATGCAAAAAAGATGGCGCATTACGAAATAAAGATGAAACAAGAATGAGAAATAAACAAAATGATAATATTTCTTGAGCAAAATAAATAATCGCTAAATATTTAAAAAATGCTTGAAACGACGAAGGAAGGGCGGGGGGGGGGGGGGGGGGTCAGCCGCTGATTTTGGAGTAACTCTATACATTAAACTTCGTTCCCAACTTCGGCGTCATTTGTTTGTGCAGAACCGCTACCACCAACGCCTCGGAAGTTTCTGAGTCGACTTCAGCATTTCCGAAGAAAAATTCAAAAGTCCCTTTGATTTCCGAACTATGTCACCATTCAAAACGCCTTCAATCAATTTCTTACATTAATGCTTTAGATTCTTCCTAAACAATAGATTAAGTTTGAAAAAACAATCTCTAATTTTATGAATGGTGTTAGTTTTAAGCAACTCGGAAGTGCAACTAGAGTTTAAATTCAGAAATACAGGGAGGGGGAGGGGGGGCACGCAAGTGTTGTAAAAATTACCGTCAATTCAACGGGAATCTAACAAAATGACACAAAAACCGGTTTCGCCATCTCATATTTGTTTCCGTGGTCTTTAATTCGGCAATATGCACTCAATAACAAAAAAAAATCGACGCATCAAGAAGCAATCATCCGATTGCTTTGAAATTTTGTATGCATGATTGTTTTGACCAGATGTGCAAATGATTAAAATTTGGTGTCCAATGAATGAATAGTTTCATCTCCAGCGCATCGAAACGGCACATCCAGCAGATGTATATAAAGAGCAGTTCTTCAACAGTTGTTAAAACTTTCGGTTTGATTGCGATTCAGATTGCCTTTCAACAATTTAAAAATGCCTCGCCACATGGTTCGTACTCATTACGAGCAACTGTCAGAGTTAAACGAAGTTATCTCATTGGATTGAAAGAGGCCGGTTAGTCAAATCGGAGAATCGCTCGTCATTTGAGTCGAAGCGATGCGGCGATTCAAAGATGCTGGCAAGGATGGGTGGAAAACGGCAGAGTTCAGCGTCAGGATGTTCGCGGTCGACCTAGGGTCCCAACAGATCGTGATGATACAGTGATTGTCCGATCAGCTGTCACAGCGCTTTCTTCATCTCTATGAACCATCAGACATTCAACCCAAACAACAGTGTCCATCATGACCATTTACAGACGGTTGGGACAACGAAATCTACGCTCGCGCCGACCGTTACGCCACCTGCCACTGACGCCTACACACTGCCGAGCCAGATTACAGTGGTGCATGGCTCGATCAGTTTGGAATGGTGCCGACCGGGGAGCGAATTTCGTCGGAAATACCGCAGGACAACCTCTAGGAGCTTTATCGGTGTTTCCCACGTCGTGCTTCCGCTTGTATCTAGGCTAGAGGCGAATCAATAACTTATTGAACTTGTTACTGTAACTCTGACATAAATTATTCAATCGTTCTAAGAATTTAATCATTTACTATTCTGTGCATTGTCTTCCTATCCACCAATTTTCGTCTCAATCGGATCACTCCTTCTTGGTGCGTCGATTTTTTTGTTATAGAGTATCACCAAATGATCGTCAGTCTGAGATGCTAGACTATTTTTGTATTGAAATAATTAATTAATAGCCACAAAAAAAAATGAGTAAATAGGCTTTTTTGAACACTCGATCGAAAACAAATAGGGAAGTGCACAACTGGAACGTACGCCCACCCTACATGCGAAATTTTAACCTACTACAGCTTACCATTTTTGAGTTATGACTTATGAGAGATACATACGTACATCCAGCCGCAAGAAACAACGCAATAATTAACTTGTTTGGTACCTGAATGCAGTATTAAAAACTCTTTCAGGGGTGAGTGAAATAGAAATTCATACTGAAGTTTACGTAAACAATTTTATATGAAAACAATAACTCCCTTTACTTTGCATTAAAAAATAAAATAGCAAAGGTCTTTCTTTTTCGAAAACATCGGCCAATTCCATCGGCTTTTCGATGTTTTTAAGGCCGATGGGCCGATGTTTCCTGCAAGTTAGCATCGGCCGCCGATGCCGATGGCTAAATTGTTGAACCATCGGCGCCGATGCATCGGTCGAGTCCTAATATATATATATCTATTGTAATGTAAATATATGAAACTCGTAGTGATTCCTACATAGTTTAACAGTGAAAAGACATTAAGGTGAAAGCTATGTTAGAATTGTGTTGTAAATGTATGGCGTGATTTTCTGCGTCAAAATTTCAGACGGTAATTTTTTGAAATCCTTGAAGTTTTTTAGTTTTAAGTTTTTGATGCGAACAACAATACTGAATTTCCGATGAATTTTGACTCGTAATTCAAGCTTATATGTTTATTTTTGTAAATATATTCAATAAAATGAAGGAGTGGAAGGCAGAGGTAGATTTTCAAATCGATCGACACATCACTCACTCCATCAACGTTTTTAGGTAGAATAGATTAAAAACGATTTCTTCGTTTATTTGAACAAAATAAAATCAGCTGTGCATTAAAACCTTCTCATATTTCTTTCGAACAAAGCAGCCCCGATATTTACGATGGAATGTCTTCCGCATCCATTTGAATAAAAGGATCCATCCGAATGAATTTCAGAGAGAAAAATGAAACAAACGTGGTCTACTTGACGTCTTCACTGGCAGTTCGATTCCATTTAAGTTCGTTCGTCACACGCCTGAGTGATTCTTTCACCACGAGAAGCTGTCGTTCCAAGAAAGTGAGACTGACAGAAGACATGAACGATATTTCTAATTCCCAACTCGAGTCTTTTTGATTCAGTTTCGGTAGCTCTTTGTTTAGAGAAACAAAAACTTGCTCCAGTCTTTCAAAATCTTAATTGACAACGAATATACCGATCGTAAAAGTACGTCAGGAACTGTAAATCTTTAATTATTTTTAAAATTTCTTGTCTTACTTCTACTCCTTCTATTCGTTGGATTTTTTTTTTTTTTTTGTTACTATGCTTTCAGCATCCATACTCATCCCTACTTCATAAAATAGATGTACAAATAGAATAGAAAATCATTTAAAGGTGAAAAGATACGCAAATTATAAGTAGAAATGTTCCTTTAAAGAAATTTTTTACTTTGAAGTATCTATTCTTTCAGAATGCGAGACTTGTAAAATGCTATCCTTTTAGAGTGAGATGCTTTGCAAAAAATATCCTTTTAGAATAAGAGACTTTACGAAATCTATCCTTTTAGAATACGAGACTTTAGAAAATCTATTCTTTTAGAATACGAGCTTTAATCATTCTTTTACTAGGAGAGACTTTAAAAAATATATACCTTTGGAAAGGTAGACAAAAAAAAACTCTCTTTCTAGAAATATGGATCTAAATGACTATTTATAGTTGAGTGAACTGAATAACTGACTATTTAAAGTTTATTAAATTAATATAAGAACTATCTGTAACAGATAGTTCTGCAAGTTTAAAGGTAGGTAACCTTAACCCCAAAGTCTTGGAAAATCAAATTGAAGTAGAGGAATGTGGAGCAAAGTGAAATAGAGCGGCGCAAAGTGAAATGGTGAAATATTTACTCCGCTTTTAGCGCCAACTATCTGGTAATATTTTAACTATGTAGTAACACATGTAGTCTATTCCAGTCAAGATAAAGTTACCTCTGAAAATCAAAGAATAGGATAATAAAATCAATTTTCAAAAATTGATACTCATATTGTAATATTTTGCTGAAAGTGAAAAATTATTTTTATTGTTATTAAATGATGAAGTTCTTGTTATTAACGTTTTTAATATTAATTGAGACCTTCTAATGCTCTGTGAAATATTTATTTCAATTTGTGTTTGAAATAATTTGTACAGTTATTCAAGAGCATGATGGGCAAAGTGGATGGAGAAAAGTGAAATAACTCATTTTGTTTACTTATTCAATACTTTATTAAACCACTTAAGTACTTATTCATTAATTATTTCATCGGTTCTTTCCTTCAAGAATTCCTTTATTTATGCATTTGTTTACTTATTTTCTTATTTATTCAATATTTTATTTACTCATTTACTTTTTCTCGTATATTAGTTCATTAATTTTTCCTTTATTTGTTTATTTTCTTCTTTCCTTTTTATTTATTCATTCCTTTGTTCAAAAATATCTCAAAAAAAATCGAAAAAAATTTCATTTTTCACTTTGCCTTATAGAAAAAAAAGTGAAAATTTTCCACCTTTTTTTTTGGAGGCATAAATTTACTGCCAAAAATAAAAATTTATGTTTCAATGCAAATTTTATTATAAAATATTTTTTCCCTTCTTTATGAACCGTAATTTTTAGAACAAAATTCCAATTTGTTCACATTGAAAAAGAAAGTGATCTTAACCATTTCATTTTACCCCACATTCCCCTACTACTAATTATTAAATGCTTAACAGAGTATTGAATTTAAGCAAGGTATGAAAAGGACATACTAATACTCATATTAATTTGAGACTTCCACACATTGATATCGCCTAATGTTTCAATCTCAACTATCGTTTTTAAACGAAAATGAAAGTGTCTACTTCATAAATGTTATGCAGATAGAAGTTTCACGCTAGATCAGGATTTTGGGAAAAGAAATGAACATACTGAATGTACGTCATACAATATCCAAAAAAAAAAAAAAAAAAAAACAGTTGAGAGATGTTTTCCTAATTGTTTAGCCAATATAACATTCCTTTATCGTTTATTACATTACATTGCATTGCATACCAAGGACTCCGTACCTACCACTACACGTTATTTAGCCAGTTGGATGGAGCTCTGAAGGCAGCTCTATTTTTTTATCCAGCAGGGAAGGCGAACAACCCCTGATCCAGCACCCCCAGTGGTATTGATTTGGAATTTGAACTTAGAGGACTTTGTGACAAAGATACATTTAACGTGTCCTACTCACCATTAGGAAACACCTTGGGTCTTCGAGCGACTGGGACCCCCCAATCACGAGTCCCACCAATCAAGTTCAGACGGAACCAATCATTTACTATAGAAACTAATCTATGTTTATCCAGACGACATAAACTGTATTTGTACAGCCAAGCGTCAACCATTATGGTATGGAATTGAAAACCAGACGCAGTTTTAAATTTTCTTCTGTGCAACTTAACAATTTTTTTTTAATGTTTTGTTTCAAATTTTAAAGTAGTTGGTTTTAACAAAAATATGTTTAAAATTGGAATAAATAGAAGTACTAAACAGTTTTTATTACAATTTTTTCTATGTTCTTTTTGAGGAGTTATTAATTTTTGTGCCAAACATTTTTGAAATTTGTTAGTTGATAAGGAATTGCATAACGTCTCTAAACTAAACTGAAACTGCTTGTTTTATAGACACAGATTTACAAAAACACTGATAGTCAGTTCTTACTCAACGTGAATGAACTTTTAAATACTAAAAAATGATGAAGTAAATTATGTCAAGAATTTTAAAAATAGAAAAATGCGAGGAATGAATGTGGTCAGATCCCTTTACAAACATGCCACAACAAGATCTGTTCTCTCAAACACTCTCTATGAAAAATAACCAGCGAAATGGAATCACACGCATAATCGTGAAATGAAACCAGGAAGTTCCTCTGATTTCTAATTCTCTTTTCGTTGCGTATTCTTCGTGCTGTGTATTGAGAACAACTGCGCCCGAACTTTTAGCACTAACCATTAACACCTTCTAATGAAGGCCCATTCATTCCTGGAATTTATTCAGTGTGAAGGGAACGTAAAAGTTATTCACGACGCTACATTATTGTTACGAAACATTAAGAATGGAGGCGAGAATTTATTTGCGTTTTAGTTAAATTTAATAAGTCTCCATAGTGAAAGTTGTAGTACCGAAACATTTCCCTTTGCACGAACGACACTTGCTTGGATTAACAGTAAAAGACGACACACATATTGTACATGAATTCACAACTCCGACAAATTATAGGGGGCACTGCAGCCACCGTCTAATGGCGGATGAAAAAGGTAAAACAAATGCGCGCCATATCGTAGAAAATACTAATAAGCCTAGTAATTGTTGTTTGTATGCATGACTTTTTTGTTTTATTCTTTTAAAATTACTTTTTACAGTCTTGTGGATATTCTGGACCACAAGAAAATGAGAATTCAAGAATCATTACTAAACGTTAGAAACTAATGCAAATTTCGCAGTTCATAGTTGTAAGCAGCCATTTCCCCGATGTTGAATTCCATATTTATCAATTCTTGATAGAACTACATTTTCATTGTGGCCGTATGAACACTATAAATGTAACATATTGTATTCATGTAACAAAACTTTTGTCTACCAGTGTTATCAAAAGAGGAAAATGATACTTCTTTGTCTTGTTTGGGTAGCGCTAATTGTTTTACATTTGCAGCTGAGTTATATCTCAAATTGCCGAATCGGTTAACTTATTTTTTTTTCTATTTCGTATGTTTCCAATTTCAGAATTATGATTGAATTCTGTCTAGCATCATCATTAAAATTCTCACGGATACATGGTGGTAGTTTTCTTTTTAATTGATCCTTCATTATTTCTTTAAACTTATCGAATTCTGTAATCTTTCTACCATTTTAATCTACACATGATAAAAAATAAAAATGGTTTACAACTGATATGCGAAATCTCGCCAAGGGTTCTTTGCTCGCACAATACTAAAACTATAACCCTAAACTATATTCGCACTATTTTGGCGATGAAAATTTTTAGCGTTAAACATTCTTCATTTCGTTCTACGATAATACAAGAAAATATTTTCCATACTGTTCATTCCAACTAAATGCTGCAGTAAAATAAGGTTAGCTAAATTAATTATTTTTGAACTATGCGGATATGAAAGCTGTTATTCTTCTGCAAATGTCATCAAATCCTTCTTTCGAGATTAAGATTAAAAAAAAAAACCCATATTCTTACAAATTCACACAAAACAATAAAAAACATTTACCTGGTATAAAGTTATCCTCTTTCAAAAAAAAAAAAAAAAAAAAAAAAATGCATCCAATAGATGAGCATATTCGTTGATAATTTAATGCAATGCGTTAATAAATACTTATAACAAACTGCCTATGTTTACCAACAGACACACGTGGAACGCAATGTTTTACCTTTTTCTTTAATTTTGCAAATCACCGCAAGGTAGCGTCTAATCGAGCGCTGGAGTTGCAAATATTTATATTATTATCTTATATATTCTGAGTTAATATTTGATGTTTGTAAAAACAATAGCGTTATTTTGCCCAAAAAATGCAAAAGAAAAAAATAAAGTAAGTAATAATAAAAAATGTATAAATAGAGAAATTACGTGCCAAATTTCAGATGCTTTCGGATGTCAGAGCATATAAGGTAAAATACCAGTAGTGGCCACTTCAAGTTTGCTTTTGTACTTTGAAGAAAGAAATAAACAAGAATATTGTTTTTTTTCCCCATTAGCCAGCTCAGCCATTCCAGCCGAGGACTGCAGTTTCGTGCTTATTAGCACTCATCAGTCTGGCATAGGAAGTGACTGTGCTGGAGGTGGGAATACCTCTTAAGGAAGCCATGAGTATCCAACTGGACTGTGCTAATTCTATATTAGCTACCAGTTTGTTTAGCACTCTTGGCTTCCTTAAGAGGTTTTCCACCTCCAGCACAGTCACTTCCTATGCCGGGCGGATGAGTGCTAATAAGCACGAAACTGCACTCCTCGGCTGGAATGACTGAGCTGGCGGTGTATTTCATGTAACAATATTGTGATTTTTTATTGGTACTTAATATAACTATCATATTGAATCAATTTTATTCATCCGTTTTGAATTTAGAGTAAGTAATGCAAATACTTCGGATAAGAGAACGTCAGATGGCCACTACTGAAATTTTCAGATTTCGGAGTAGCTACTGCTGGATTAAATTTGAGGCTCAAGAAAAAAATGATAAAATTAAACCAATTAAAATTCTGCTATTGTTAGAAATTGGGAAGATTTAGAAAGCGTTGGGCTATAAAACTCTCATTAAGTTTTGAAAGAGGCAATTAATATTGTAGATCTACTGTTTAAAAATTTACTTCACTTTGGCCACTACTAGTACGATTTAAACCTTGAAGTGGCCACTACTGGTGAACTTACGGTGTAAAATTCTAGAAATTTGGAAGCGTCTATAAAATCATCAATTGTTACCCACCGCAGGTGGGGAACGGGGGTTGACGAGCGAAGTCCTCTAGTGCATTTTAAAAATTCAATGCATTTAGGCACATTCCTTTTAATTGAATCTCTCATGTTTAAAGCGAGATGGAGGCGGAAAAGATTTAAAAAATAAAGGTGAGTTGTCAAAAAAAAAAAAAAAGCCACTAATCTTGATTATACCCAACCAACAGATTGAGTAAGTCAATATCCGTGAAACCGAAATTCAAATAGCATAAAAATTAACCAGTAAAAATCTAACTTAAATGTAAAAAAAAATATCGCGAACGAAACTGTATAATAATAGTTCCTTACATCAAAAACCTTTCTCAACTAGACACATCTTTTACATGTGTGATTTGATAATGCAAAACAAGGTGGATGATGAATGATGCTTCGATACCATAAAACAGGAAAGCAAAAAGATACGAAAATCCCTTAATTTAAAACATTAGAAAAATAAAAGAAATTTGTAGAAAAGTAAAACAATTCTGTGAAAAAAAAAAGTATGTTGGTCACGTAACACGCGTATACGAATCGGAGACAAAAAAGTGGAAAATCACTTGTAGAAACTATTGGAATCTTTAAATTCATTAAAAAGAAATTAAGTAAAAACGATGAAAAACTTACAAAATGGTTTCAACGAAAATGGGTCACAATTATGCATTTAGAATTTACGCATTGTAAGTTATAGACTTAGAGCAGGAATTAGTAAATGGAGGGAGCAAGTCCGATCATTTGATTAGCAAAAGCTACATCGATCCCAAGTCACGTGACTGAACAACGATGAATAGTTGACAAGTTTTGTATGAAACGAGCGAAAGAAACCTGATTTCTTCCCATGCTTTGCTTTAAAATCTATCACGTGACTTAAGATCTTTGCTTCACGAATGAAAGTCTTCATTTCCTCCATTTTATCTGTTCTCAATAGTTATCCTCTATAATATTAAAATCTGTTCGCGTCTGTCTGTCTGTCTGTCTGAAGATCTATCTTCTCGAGAACCGCTGCGAATCGAGAGTCAAACGAGATACCGATCAATTAGAAATTTTCCAAAGAAAACAATAGGACCAATCTCGTAATTGTGCGACTTTAATTAGCTGAGATATTAATTAAAACGTCAATTAACAACACGTTCTCGGGAATTCTTATTTCTTTCCTGTTGCCATTTTACTTATGGGTTAGAAAAAAAAAATTCGAATGATCGTTTTAAGAGCGCAGTTTTTTGGCTGTTATCCAAGTCTTAAAACAACTTTTTCGTCTAGAATTTTATTTTAAATTGGTTGGCCGGTTGCTCTATTCGAACTCAAACTTTATTTATCGTCTGCCGTTTTATTTTTTTAGTCAACGCTCTTTAATCTTTTTAGCATATGAAAGTTATTTCTTTCGCCGTGTTTGTTTTAGAAAGTGTGTTATTCCGAATCCCAATCGGCTGCATTATTTTTTCTTTCATTACCAACGCTCATATATTCGTTTTTGTGCGACTCATTATGTTTATTCTGTTGAACTTTTCTATTTTACATTGTCACTTCTCTAGAATAGGTAAGTTTTCGAATTTAAACTCTTCTTATCCCTCTTTTTTATACTTTTGAAATACATTTTCCTAAATTAAGACAGTTTAGATTTTTTAAAATGATTACGTTATATTAAGAGTGTTTAGATTTCTTTAAATAAACACGTTATTTTAAGACTGTTTAGATTTCTTTAAATAAACACGTTAAATTAAGATTGTTTAGATTTCGTTAAATGAAACAAAAGTTCGAGAACTAAGAAAGTTTACTCTTTTAATGATTTTAACTGAATAATAATCTGTTCAAATTAGTTCCGTGTAAAAGTATTTTTTTCTCTAAACAGTTGTTAATTTCAATAGACAAAATGTTGGTTAATGTTCGAAATAAACAAATTAGAAAATCGAAAATTTTAATAAATAAACATTGCACGGAATAAGAAATAAATTGATACCTTTATGCTTTTGGAGAAACGGAGCCCGAGATTGGGGTACTTTGGTCCGCATTAAGAAAACCTTTTGTTACAATTGCAATGATGAATATTATCAATATTGTAACAAACTTATACTTCATCACCATTTACGCCAGAACCATCTAAATTTTTGCAAGAATCAGCACAAGTCAGAGCTCAATATTTCTATCAACAGACTATTTCTTTTGAAGTCTTTAAAGAGTGGACAACGTACCTGAGTTCTTGGTTTTGAAAAAATGCTAACATATTTTTCTCTTTGTGACAAAAAAATAAAATAAAATAAAATAAATAAAAACATCTGTAATTAATTCTGAACTAAAAGAGCAGAGGAGTTCAATTTACTATACTAATCTTGATGTTAAAACCGGGGGAAAATAAAAGAGTTTTAGACACCTAAAAATTAACTCAGCATTGTTTTATAATAAAATTTGATCAATGTAACTTCCATAGCATATCGTTGTTGGATTTGTGCGACTATAAATTCTATGCTTGAGAACGATACTAAGTGTCCCGTGATCCAACATCCTCGACTTCCTCTGTATATTAAACATGCAGTACAATCGGAAAGGTGTATATTACTCTGCACGAAATATTCATTTAAGAATAATATTTACAATTTTACTTAATCTACGAAACTCTTTCATTATGAGCATTAGTTTTGAATTATACTAACTTATGCAAATATTAAACTAATAGAAATACATTTAAATTAGAGACGATAAAAATGTATGCTTATGAAGTAAGTTTTAAGATCCATATGTGAAACCTCGTGATAATAATAATAGTTCTTTGTTTCTGTAATTTTCCCTAACCGGCCACTTAATTGACCCGCCCTCCCCCCCCCCTAAAAAAAACCTTTTATTTATTTATTTTTTTTAATCGAGTAATCGTGGTTTGGTTTTAACTACTTCTATGTTTCTACCTTAATTATGAGTTCCTTTGTTGAACTATATTCATGTATAAGGTAGAATCCATGTCAATTCAACCAGGGGGTTCACCTTGATGGTTCTTGATTTTTTTTTCTTTTTTTGAGTTAAACATAAGTTAAAATTCGGTAAAAAAAATTGTTATAAGCGTGTTTTTTTTTTTTCGGTTTTGTCCCCCCAAAAAAAAAATCCTGGACCGAGATACAGACCATCAAACATAGCATGTCGGACATCATTTCTCACTTGCGATTTTTGGCAAAATTTGTGAAGTTCCTTATTTATAGAACGGTACAACATATTTTGTTGCGGAATGTTTCATGTAAAGTTTTTTTTTTTTTTTTTTTTTTTTTTGAGGCGTGCACCTTTTTGAAATGCCAATGTTTAGTTTTTTCCGGCACGTTTTTTAAAAAAAGAATAAAATAAAAAATTTTTCCTCAAAAACGCCAATTTTAATTTTTTTAAATTTTTCTACCGTTGATCTAAATTTTTCTACCCATTGATAACTATATTCCCTGAAAAGGAGAGCTTCCACTTTATTTATAATAGGTTTTAAAAGCGTTTCAAAAATTCAGGAATTTTTCTACAATCGTACCAACAACGGTTGATCTACTGCATGTCCTAAACAGTACAACATGCTATTTTGGATTTGAAAAAAGCGTTACTTGTAGTCTAGAAACAGATACCTACAAAGTTGATCATGTTTTAAGCATTGCTAGAAGTTGGTTGCTACATATATTAACTTAGGCGGAATTTCTATTTGCTGTATATGTTAACGATTAAATAAATCTCTAACCATAATGGCATATCAAAATACCAAAATACTACACTACGCTATAAAAACGATTCAGAAACGTTCCTGGAAAATAATAGGCAGCTGATGTGGCGAATTTCTGCCAGTAATATATTATGCAAAAAACAGGAATATTTTCCTCTAAAAGTCAACGCCCTCCTGAAATGATCCTTTAATCTTTCTAAAAAACACAGATCTCGGGTGTTAAAGCCAATAATGTTTCTCGAGTTTGTAGAGAAAACTTAATTATTAACTTGCCAAGAAAGCTCCAGAAGCATTATTGCAATCATGACCACAGCTAATGCAGAATTTTAAGTACCAAGCTCGCTTGCCTGCAATTCTTGCTAAGCAGCGGATTCCAGACGCTTATTCGCTTCCATTGGGAGCTTAGTCAAACTAGATGGGCGATTAGTGCGCTGTAGCCAATACACTTAATAAATACGCTCAGTTACTCTTTAAACTTGTATAATATTAAAATCTGTTCGCGTCTGTCTGTCTGTCTGTCTGAAGTTCTATCTTCTCAAGAACCGCTGCGAATCGGGAGTCAAACGAGATACCGATCAATTCGAAATTTCCCAAAGAAAACAATAGGACCAATCTCGTAATTGTGCGACTTTAATTAGCGGAGATATTAATTAAAACGTCAATTAACATAACGTTATTCGGGAATTTTATTTCTTTCCTGTTGCCATATTGAATTTGCATGAGCAAGTAAAATTCTAATAATTGTTTTAAAAGAGATTTTTTGGCTGCTGTCCAAATCTTAAAACAACATTTCCATCTAGAATTTCATTTTAAATTAGTTTAAAATTTGTTGCTCTATTCGGATATAGCATTTATTTTATCGTCTGTCCTTTTTTTATTTTTTACATTCAACGTTCTTAACTCCTTTCAACATATGAAAGTTGTTTCTTTAGCTATGTTTATTGATTGTAGTGTAAGTTTATCATTCACCGGCCTCATATTTTGGTACATTTAGGATGTGCGACTAATTATGTTTATTTTGTTGGACTTTTTCCCGTCACATGTGTGAGCGAAATTAATAACTCTCTTTTTCCTTCCTGTTTCTATTTTTGAAATACAGTTTGTATCGTTAAAAGAACATGTTAAATTAAGATTGTTTGGATTTCTTTAAGTGAAACAGAGTTCAACAAAAATATTGTTTTTAAGGATTTAACTAAAGTTTAATTCGAATCTGATGACTTGGTATTAAATTAATGCTGATTGGTATTTATTAAGTCTTGGTGCTTTAGTTTCACGAAAGCAACCAAAAAGTATGTGTCATTTTATGTAAAAAGCTGATCGTAATTGTACATACAAATGTTTCAGGTATAGTCTATCAGATTTAATTCAGTTTAAAGTGAGCACAGATTATAATTGATTATGCATATATTTTCATCTTTTGTGCTAATTGAAAATACTCATAACTTGCATTATTGATAACTATGATTAACTTTAAAGAGATTTTTGCAAAAATATGCTCTACTGGTGTTTTGCAAACCTTGCATTACGCGTATTTATTTACTCCTTAGCGCTTTAGAAACTGATGTCAGAGTAATACAAAAACATAAATTGGACATCTCTTTCATTTTTTAAGTAGCCCGTGCAACGCCGGGCACGCAGCTAGTAAGTATTATACATTTAACTTTTTTGCGTTGCAAAATGCTATACACAGAAATCCCATTGCAACGAATGACAAGGGAACAAATATTCGTTTGGTTGAAACGGACATTTGTTATATTGGTATTCAAACTACGGGATTTCACTATTAGTCACTGTTGATAGAAACAGGGGACACTCGGTGGTGATGTATTATTGTTTTAATTTTTAAAATGATATATATGAATTGTTTTGGATTTTAAGTTAATCTAGAGAAAGAAATAAGACTGCTATTAGAGTCTAATATCGTCGGTTACAAGAAATATTATTCAATTAAGCTGGGTATTTGATTAAGCGGGGAAATTTTTTTACTTTTTTTAATTGGCAACATTTATCTTAAAACGTAAAAATAATAAATCAATTGCTTTTTAAAGGAAATAATTAATGTTATTGCTAAAAAGTTTTTGAAATATCTAAATAAACAAAATAGTTTAATAATTAGTATATATATTTCAAGTATGTATAAAAGTTATAAAAAGTATAACTTACAACTTGAGTTATAAAATCTATGTTTTGGCACCTTTTTTCAGAGCATAATTTTTTGAAAAATTGCATCATAGTGGATTGCTTGCTCAAGGTCTTTTGGGAATACTTCTCTGACTCTCTTCTTCTCATTCTCGTCTACAGTATCTTAGATTTAACATTTATCAATTTATCATCGTCTAAAATGTGTATATTTATTTGTGTTAAATTCAGTTTAATAATCGACTGCACTATTTTTTATTTTTATTTTTTTGTGAAGACGAAACAAAAGAAATTTGATAGAATAGTGGAAACGTTTTGATGGATTATGAATGCTGTTGTTTTTGCCCGTTGTCGGCGATAAATATTACTTCAATTGTTCTTATTTATTTATTTATTTTTCTAATTTATTCAAAAATTTTCTGAGCAAAAATATTTGCAAAAGCTGCTTAATATTATTCGATTATCTAGGGAAATTATTCGATTAAGAGGGGAATCTTTAACATTGCGTCTGAGGGGAAATATTCGGTTCCGGAAGGTATTCGTATAAGCGGGGTATTCGTTTATCCGTTATCCGATTAAGCGGGGCTGACAGTATTTATAGAATTTTATAGAACACGGTTTGATTAAACATGTAATTTATTGGTATTAAAATGTCGACAATAAGCAACATTTTCAACCGAAAGTACTCGGTTTTCTCCTAATAAAGTTAGAAAATATCGCTCACGAGGTCTCCTGCCTCTGATATCTGGATTCATTTCACTCGAGATTAAAATGCTAACAGATAAATTGATTTCCTTCTATCCCAGTGAAAAGTTAAGTTGCGGTGTAAAAATTAACAGAAATATTCTCGAGGGGTATTGTAGCTCGAATTATACACACCGATAAATATGTTGTTGCAAGAGAACAAACGGAAGAAGATAAATTAAGTCTGGTTCAATGTTTTCACAAAGTTAGTTCTTTAATTCTTCACTAGTGTGCGAAACTTTGATCCTACTATACTTTTGCTTAGGGAACAATATTTCTTTAAAAGACCCTGATCCAGAGGTAGATGGATACAGAGTTATATTTAGAGATGGATGGATAGATAGATAGATAAACCAAGAGAGAAATAGATACAGAGTTATATTTAGAGATAAATTAATAGATAGATGGATAAACCTTGAGGACGATAAGTCTAGAGATAGATTGATACATAGATATATTTCGCGATAGATAGATCAATCTAGATATAGATGGATACAACATTTCGAGATATATAGAGATAAGTAGATGGGGGGAGGGGGTACACAGATATGAGTATTGATAAAACTAATTTTTATACCACCGGAAATTTGTTAAAGCAACCGCCAAAAGCTGCACTTTTGACGTACGATGGTAAATGGCATAGGAAGCAAATTGAGCATCTAGCCACTTGCAGTTAGTGTTAATAAAAGTGGAAAAAAGAAGATGAATGTTTTTTTCTTTAAGATCCGTTTTGTGTAATGCAAAAGGAAGCGTGCTAATTTTATCTGACGATAGAATTGCAGATCTAGCCAACGCCTCCTTAATATTAGATGCTTGTCGCATTTGGCTCAAAAACGGAACTACCCATACAAGATGATTATTTGGAAAACAGCGCTACCCAGAGGCCATCCAACGAAAGCGTTGCATAGACGATGGATACAATCAATTCAAATTAAATTGTTAATGGATTAATTTCTAATTTTAGGTTTTTAAATCAACCAATTGGTTATGTCTCCGACAGATGGCAGTGGTCTCCGAACATTTTAAAGTTTGTTTTTGCTCTGTCAAAAACGAGAAAGTGAAGTGATAGGCATTTGGTATTACGGGGGCATTGATCTAGCTGAGTCTTTGTCTTAAACATTATAAGAATAACTGTTACGTGAGACATAGTAGTTGTATGAACTTAGGGAAATCATCTTGGGTACAATTTTACAGACTTTAAAATGGTGCAAAATTTGCTCGATTCCATATTTTGGATGTGTGAAAAGTTCTTTAAAATCGAAAAAAATCTAATTGAATAAAAATAGGTTTGAGGTGCTCCGCAATAATTTGTACAATTTTTAAGGGAACCAGACAAATTTTCAAATATTTCCCAGGTCTCTTAAGTGAATTTGTCAATTCCCGTATTTTGCAGGATTATTAAATTTGGAGCTTCTTGGAGCTTGGAGTTGTCGTATAATCACATTTAAAGTTTAATTTTAAAAAGTGTATTCCTCTTTATTGTCTTTTCAATGAAAAACAATAATTGTCGTACATTCTTAGACAGTAGTTCCATTCTACGATAAAAATTACGAACACGAAATTTAAACGCACTTATTAAACTTTTTAAAGTGAGAGAAGAAGAGTCATTATGCCTTATCCTCACTTTTAAAAGTTTAATTTTTAGAAAAAGGTACCCTCTTTATTGCAATTTTTGGTGAAAAACAATTATTATCAAAAAATATTGGGCAGTAATTCCATTCTGCGATAAAAATTACGAAAGTGAAGTTGAAACACACTTATTTAGTAAACTTCTTTGTTTTATGGATATGACACGATTGGAACAAAAGCGTTCTGTTACTGGACCCTTTTAGAAAGTTTAATCTAATCTGATCCTGACAGTTCTTTTAATGTCGGTGTCACTTGTCATGGCTGATTGAGACAAATTACATTTTTGATGGAAGAAAACAACAGGAGTGCATTGTTAGTCTTCACGGATATGGTATTGACAAAAATTACAGGCGATGCTTTTAGGCAAATTTTCTACCAAGTACTAAGAAACTCGTTTTGATACAATTTTGCTCGAATGTAGAGAATTGTTTTCTATTGAAATCTTACTGAAAATCGGGTTCGGATAGTAATTTTCTTTTATTCATAAATATCTTATGTTTTGTCATTTATAAAATATGCTCAAAAAGTTTGTTCGACTCTTGTCATAATTGGAAAGTATTTAAACTTCGTGCGAAAAATGATATCAATAAATACTTTACAAAACAGACATTGATATAGAGTTTATATACAAAAAGTTTAACTTTCGTAAGTAAGTTCTAACACAAAAACAGTTTCATTTTTAACGGTACTCAGGAGAGCCCCGAACATGATTTTTTGGAAGGGGTTAAATTTTCAATTGATTTATTTTAAATTTATTTTTTAAAACTTTTTACGCGTGTTATAAATTAAAATTATAAAGAAATTTGCAGAAATTTAGCGTTACATTCATTTCAGCCATAATCGAATGAAACTCTGAAATTCACTGAATGATAAAATACCTGGTTTAGCCGGACTCTGGGCCCAAAGGCAATCCGGATAATCAGGGTAATAACACAAACGAACCCTTACCAAGCAGTCATATTTTTATTACAGCAAAAAAACAATGTATTGTAACAAAATTACATAGAACTAATTCGCGTAAACACTTTTTCACTAACAGTTCCGCGGCAGTGGTGTCGGACTGACGCTTTAAGTACGCCATGTCGTTTGTTAGATTATCACAAGCATCATTTAGCATAATTTATTGTACAAACTATAAAAAAAAAATGTACATTTAAACAAAATAAAAAGCGAATGGTTTGGCGTACTTATAGTTCTAGTTTTACTATCATAATAAAATTATTATTTATGTGAGCATAATGTCTTTTTAATCTACAAACTTGATTCGTATAAACCAGACATTCGGATGAACGGGGACCGGATAAATGAGATTCTACTGTACGGAGTATGGCCACACTTGTGCACGTCTAATGAGAAAAGACAAAAACATCATTATTTCTTTATAAAATTTCAAAAACGGCAATTTTGCAATGCTGTCTCCAAATATGCCGAATAAAATAGGGTAATTTTAGGAGGCCACAATGACCTCCCGTGACCTCCTATCGGAGAATCCCTGAATGGGCTCTCTGTCCTCTCCCTCCTCAGAAAATAAACAAACAAGCAAGTAAAAAATATTAATTGTACTAAAAATTTATTGAATAACTTAAGGCAGTGGGGCTCAACCTACGAGCCGAGGGTAACATTCGGCCCGTAAAGCTGATCCATGTGGCTCGTTGTTTAGTTCAATGCTACAAATCGAATATCACGATTAGTGACAATGTCAGGAATCAAATGTTCAGAAATTGGTTTCTGAAGAACTTGTATTTGATAAAATAAGCACCAAATATAATGATAAGAACAATTATTGGTTTATAATTTTCTGTCCTTTTCTATATTTTCCCATGTTATTTAGAACACAATGCAATATTTTGAAATTTTATCTGTGTTCTAGCCCACGAGAATGATTTTAACATGAGGTGAGACCCTCCACTGACTCAAGGTATTAGGAATCTATGCACAAAAAGTTTATGGAGCGTGATGCTCAAAAATAAACTACCACAAAATAATACAGCCAACGAAATATTTTTTAAAGAGATATTGCAGCAAATGGACTACTATGGCATTAAAGATATGTGAATGACAATTCACCCTAAAGTAGTATAAAATTTATTCAATGTAATATGTTACTGAATATAAAATGTTTGTGGCAATTTTAAATAAGTGGGATTTCCTTGAAATAACTCATGTAAATTTGTACTGGAATAAATAGGAATAAATCAGAAAACAACATCTAATTTTGAAAAGTTAATTTAAGTTACCTGAAGTAATCAGGAAAACCATTTGACAGTTAAATTCTGACAATTTTAAGAAAACTGTTTCCAAACAAGATAGTTGGATGAAAAAAAAAATTACTACATTTCACAATTAACGCATTTAAATAATTTATATCGTTAATTCCATTTTTAAAAATAATATCAACATGCCAAGAAGAATGATATAAACAATAATCATTGCTAAGCCTTATTCCTGAAATAAAGATAAATGATAAATCAAGCTAAAAAGTCATAAATTTTGCAAACATGACAATTGACTTTAAAAGTTATCCAAACCAAAATTTATATCAAAATAATTATTAGATCATAAAAAGTGCTCACTGTTTGATTAGATTTTTCCCGTTTTTTTTCCTATTAACTAAAATATTCAGTTGTTTTTTGATACATATTTGTGTTAAACATAACTCTAATGCAGTTATGAAAATGCCATTTCTGCATTTCAGAAACCTTGCATTATTTATGTGATGAAAGTAACGGAGCAGTTTTTCGTTACGCAATTATATTCGTAAGAAAAAATAACCGATTAATTATCATTACTAAAAAAAAAGCCTTTTCTCTCTTTTCCCTTTTCATCCTACTTTCCTGCAAAAGCAAATGGATATTAGAAAAAAAATATCGTGAAAGAAGGCTTTATGCTTAGTGAAAATCAAAATTTATTTATAAAATAAATATTTATAAATACTAAAAATTAAAGCATAGTTTGGGGTCAGAAACGGGAACCATTCACGTGTTCAAACGAAACTGACCAATTTGAAAGGAATAAGTTGAAAAAAGTATTAAATTAAAAGTTTCTATGCATTAAAATTTGGCCATTCATTTCGTGTTCGATAATAATCCTCAACTAAAATGCAGGCATTCTGAACAGTTTTTTTTAAAAAGAACAGCATCAGTTTGGGGCAAACAATTTATCCTGTTTTAGAGTGGGGAAAAACGTACTGTCAAGTTTTCAAAAAAACATTTTTTATAATTTTACTTGCTGGTTTTGACGTTGCTCGTTTGAAATTTTGAAACAACATCACAGAAAACCGACTCAAAATAAAATATTTTATATTGGAATTGATACTTATTATCGATATTGGATATAATTTAGAAAAAAAAAACACAACATGTATAGATGAGAGTAGGGTGTTATGGAGTACTATTTACATTTCTATAAATAATTTGTTTTTGGATCCCCAAAACACCATAAGTACATACTATGTATAACTAACTGTCATCAGCTGTCATTTGCAGAAAAATAAATTATTTTTTTCCCACCATTTTCTTGAAATCTTACAAGTGGAGGTTAACATAAAATAGTCGGGTTATTTGTAATAGGCTTTTTAAACCATCAAACAATTTCGAGCATTTGTTTTGTTATCTTAAAGCTTCTGGATCTTTATACTTGTCCTTTGTTTTGCTGTTTTGAAGTTTCTGCATCTTTATATTTGTCCATTTCTCCTAGTTGATCGCAATTCTTCCTTTAATGGAAGAAAGCATCTCTTCGATAACGCATTTGGATAAATTTCAAAAAGCAAATAATAAAAATCCACCTATTAGCAAACATTGTGCGAGGCAATGCCAGTTCTCTTAATTTTTTCAGAGAAAAGTTTCACTTATCCGTAACGATAATTCTAAATTATTTTTCCATCGGTGCTTGGATAACTTTGTCCTTCATTATTCTTGCACAAAAGAACATAAATAACTAATTTGATACACACAGTAAACATAATCTTAACCATACAGAGGGAGGCGTAAGGCCTAAAATCAATTATTAACTGTGTGTGCATAATATATGGCAAATCTGCTATCGATACGATTCCTTAATGCTAAGGAAATATTAAGCTCTGTTTCTTTGATTCTGATTTAGTTTTTTTTTTTCTCATGGGTTGGATGTTGGATTAAGGTTAAGCTACTTCTGAATGAAATTTTTATTTTCCGAGTACTAGCTAATTTCCGATATCTGTACCGTAATTTTTGTACTTGTTAAGCAAAATGAATCTGTATACTTTCATTATTCTTTGCGACTCTTTTTTCGTAATGTTTCTCAGTACAATATAAGAACGAAACAGAGACAATGACACAACATTTTAAACGTTCTAACTTTTTATCCACAATGGGTTTTTTTTCTTCGGTAAATTTAGCAGGGGAGAGTCGGAAGGAATGAGACAGAGGCATTTACGTGACGAAATAAAACACATTTTTTTTTCGAGCTTCACCATTTCATATAGAAGATTAGATGATAAACTGCTATATTTGAACAAGCTAGAAATACAGCTGTAAAATATATATTAATGCAGTAGTCCCATTCATATCTACTGACCCCTACGAATGATTAAGAAAAGTTAGTTGAAATTATTGAGATGTCACTGACTTCAATCGATATAAATTGGTGATTTTAATCACGATTTATGTCATATTTTTTTCCTTCTTCTGCACAAGCTTCAGCCTATCTATATATGTATAAAATAGACTATAAGTGCGTGTGTATGTTCTTTATACAAATCCATAGTTACGTCGGATCTTTATCTAATACAGGACTGAAATCCTTAAATGCTCAAGAATCCCCATGGGAGGGGGGGGGGGCAAAATCCCTTTTACACGTTGACGGAAAATTTGCATTTTTTTTTCTTTTAATTAAGTCTGATAGTTGAACTTGCGTCGCTTAACGCAACTTTTACTTTTGAGGTAGATCGTTCGACGCCGGGTAATACAGCTAGTACATTTATAAACCAATATTTCCGAGCTTTTAAATATTAAATTTCAAACTGTGCGAATAATTATAAGAGTAATTCAACTTTTAAAAAGAATCCGTCACATTGTTAACATGCTCAAATTTTACTAAAACATATGGAAATAATAATACTACTACTAATAATAATACTAATAATACTACTACTAATACTAATACTACTACTACTACTACTACTAACAATAACAATAATATTAATAATAATACTTGTAGAAAGTGAACAAAAATAGAAGCTTGATTTGAAATGAAAACAAAAAAGAAAGCAAAGGTGTTCAGTCATTATTCACCTATTCTTTCAAATCAAATGCACAGATGAGATTCAAGAAAATAAATATGTTTCCACATAATTGCTACTTCTAAGATCTCGCCTCTGCGAATAAAAAGTTTTGTTTTAATGAGTCATTTTGGCTCTAGTTAAAATTAAGTAATGTATTGTCTGAAGTATAATGTGTATAAGATGTAAGGTATTGTGAACTAAATGGTTACCGAAATAAAACAATATTTTACATTCCAGTCCAATTTATGTTGGACTTTCACAGTAAAAAAAATATATATTGACAGTCAAAGCATTTTTCTGTCTTCGAACTGAAGAATACATTTTTCTTTTTGCATCATCTAGCGTTCATGTCGCTGAATTGGAAAAAGAAAACACATCAAACTCTGGCAAGATATTTTTTGTAGACGAGTTCTGCTTAAATATGCGTCGCATTTTCGCGTTTGAATGAAATTTTTTGTAGGTGAAACATGATATCGACTTCTCTTTGCACATAAAACTAAATGTGTCAAGTGTAAATGAAATAGAAAAGCGAAAACTTCAGTTTACTAAATTGCATTTTTTGGTTGTTTTTCTTTTTTGAGTTATAAAAAATGAGAAAACTGCTTTGTTTTCCTCATGCTGGAAACGAATTGAAACATTCAATTTCATGTGCCACCTATCCTCCGTGCAAATAACTTATTGTAATTAAATCAGTTAAGCATTTATGTTAATATGCAAGAAAAGTTTTTTCTTGAACTGAAGGAAGGCATTTGATTTGCATGCGTTCTGAGCACTGAGCAATCGCTGTGGCGATTGAAGGTAAAAAATTTCGTTGAAGTACCGTAATCGTAAACGTGGGCTACTTTGGCCCTTCGATCCTTCTTTGGCCCAAATGGAGAAAAAGATACAACGTCCTCCGTCAACCTTCAGGGCGCAATTTTTTCAACATATTTTGACAAATTCCACTAGAGAGCATCCCCAAGCTCTCAATTATGTATACCAAACCTCTGCTCAAGAAGCAACACTAGTGGTTCTAAGTTCCTTGTGCTAACATGTGTCCTTATAACCTCTCAGACTTTTATATGTAGAAGCAGTTCTACATCAGCAAAGAGTTTATGAAATACCTATTTATGAGCACTCTATACCGTAGTATAAATGTACTTTTCATTTCTGCTTAGATATTTTTTTTTAGTATGACAATGACAACATATCTCTTAACCTAAAAATTACGACCTACTTTGGCCCAGCATAAAAACTTGAAAAAATTCACGAGAGAGATTTGAAAAAGTAAAGAATAGCTAAAATTAAGACTCTAAACAGGAAAAATACAAGGAAAAACCTGGAATTCTCGGCAGCGGATAAAGAGAGAGAGTGCGGACTCAATTCGTCAGGGCTCAGTTACATGGTTTTCATTATGGAAGATGAAGAGAATTAAAAATTGCAGGAGTACTAGAAAAAGGTTTACCCAGTTGCATCTACTTCTTACAAATATTGCTAAATTTGTTGGAAAGTTTACGGAATTTTATTATTGTAGAATGGAGTGAGCCCAGGTTCGCAAAGACAGTTGTTCAGGCGAGCGAAGAAGGAGCGAACATTGAGAGCAATGGAACGCACCAAAAAGTTCTGGAAGTTACCGAAAATTTAGGGTCCTTTGTATTACGAATGGTGTTATCTCAATAAGAGTATTCAACCTCCAAAACTGATGAAAAGATGACTGTTCTCCGCCGGTGATTTCTGAGACAATAACTAGTATGCACGCACATTAAAAAAATAATAATAATTTTCCTTAAAACAAATCTGTGTGAATCAAGCCTCTTGTAAAATGTATTTTTCCTTCAAATAAATATTGTTCCCTATGAGCACACGTATTTATATGGCTCTTGTTAGTTCTATAATGATTTCAAATAGGGAGAACCACTTAGGACCAAAGTAACACAAACGCCAGGGTAACATTGACCCAAATAAAAAACAATAATAAATGGTAAAAATGCCTGGAAATAAACTGATCACTATTCAAAAATTAAATTAAGAGATCTCTTGATGTGTAAAACGCGTTTCCACAGCTTGGAAATATGAATAGTTACAAAATTATTGAGGAAAGTTCCAAAATCTGGGCCAAAGTACCCCGCGTTTATGGTAGTTGTTTATTCTTCCTTTTTATACTGCTATGGGCAGGTAAAGGAAGTAACTGCAAATTTTGCATTTTTCACTTTTTTAACATTTTTGTCCTCTATTTCTGCGTTGGCTTCACTGTAGAACCCTCTTATTTGGTTTAAGCTGAAAAAAAGCACGAAAAAAAAAAAAAAACGTCTAATTCTAACATTTCCCTATTGTTAGTATTGAATTCAAATATCTTAAAAAGTTATTTCTGTAGACAGATTACCTGACCACGGCAGTGTACTATTCATGAAGTGCACGCAAGTGCATTTTTGTTAGAAGAAATGCCTGGGAAGTACGGTTTTTGATTTTGGTACCAAAAGAGTTTTATTTACAATTATTAATTAGGTATGCCAAATAAGGCCATCATGTACTCGTACACCTGTCAGCCCATTCCCCTATTGTTTGATACGGTATTAAAAAACTCCTAGATTATGACTTTATCGTTGTCAAAAAGTCTTCCTGATGGTAAAGCATTATCAACAAGCAGTTTTTAATCACCAGGCAACAGTGCTGCTAAAGTAATTACAAAAGAGTCTTATTTTAGTGTTATTTCAATCATTGTTCGTTGTAGTTTACTAGAATAAAAAAAGTACCTACATATATTATTCTTTATATTAATTTTTCAAATGCATACTCATTTTTTGATCACCTGTTATGTCACGGCTCATTTTCCACATTTTTCGGAGCGCCGCGCGGGTTTGCTCAACAAACGTTGTTGAAATCAACTTTCGTTGAAATTTGAAATTTAATGTTTAGTTTTCAAATATTCGGGGTCTCTGTTCCCTGCTCGCTGACGCTCACCAACCCCCGAAGATTGCTTCGCAATCTTATCTGATTCGCAAAGATTTAAATCGTCAATTAGAAAGGAACAGATTAAAAATGCATTATGAGCTCCTTTTGGATCAAAAAGAATCCCTTCCTCGGGTTTCAAAATAACTTGCACCAACTTGCAGAGCCGTAACGGCTAAGGGGCTCCTGCGCAGAGCAAAACTGCAGTTTTGTACGTTTGAAAAGTCGCTTTCATATTCGTGGTTTCTAGTAATGTATTTTGCTCTTTAGCTCGGGGCTTGAATTGAGTCGAGCCGAAGATTTTCCGTTAAAATTGAAACCTTCAATGTTTGTGAATAAGAAAGAAGAAACATGCGAAACGAAAAGACGTAACACTGGCAACGCCAAATAAAACATCAATAATTTTAATGGAGATAATATTATTCGAACTTTATTTTTAACGGCTTGTAACTTTTTTCCTGTGGAGATAGAAACTTAGTTTTTCGATCAAAAGGTCGAGTTAGATCTGGAGTAAAAAAAAAGCCACTCTTTCTAGTGGTGTCAAAAAGAAAAGTGTGGGACAATTCCTTTGCTTTTTACTGGTAGATTTAATGAAGAAAGTAGAGCCTAAATTTTAGCTAACTAGTAAGCCTAAAAATGTTCGAGATAAAAACGCAAATAACTCCCGCCGTATTTAAGTTAGAGCATTGAAACAAATTGCGTAGAATGCGGAAAATTCTACCCTTTCCAACGATACATAATATTAATATGTGCAAGTAATTTTTCACCCCTTCAATAGGCAATAATAGGCGAAATTTGAGCTTAAAAAGTTAATTAAAAAAAAAATTAATTCGAATTTTAACCTATAAAACCCCAGGTGCACACCCCTGGGGCTCGAAGTAATTTTGTATAAAATTTCAAGGCTGTAGGTGCTATGGGGTCTCCTGGGCGCAGGTCCGCCACTGACTTCTTTCCAGAATTTCTTTGAAACCTAACTTTTATTTACTATAAAGAGAAAAAAGCCATTAAATAAGACTTATAGTTGCATTAAAATGAAAAAAAGTCCACCAAGCAAATACAAATACAAATGTGACAACCAGCAACAGGCTCTGAGCCCAGCTATAGGCTGGTCAATTTATTAGTCCCCAAGGAAGATCAAGGCACTCTTAAAGCTATCCACCCCCTTGCTCATTACCGCCTCTTCCGGTAAGATATTCCAAGTGCCCACGACCCTACTAAAGAAGTAGATTTTCCGGATTTCTAAGTTAGCCTGAGATTTAAATAGCTTTAAAACAATGACCCCTCGTCCTGCTTTCCGTGCAAAAATTTAATCCATTAATATCTTTCATTTTGATAAATTTAAACAACTGAATCATATCCCCTCTGACTCTCCTTTGCTCCAGGCTATACATATTAAGCCTATTAAGTCTGGTATCATCTAAATCTGAAATTCTCCTTACTAGTCTAGTTACCCTTCTTTGAACCCTTTCCAAAACAGAAAAAACTTTCTTCAGATAAGGCGACCAAAACTGAACAGCATACTCCAAATGAAGGCTTACTTAGTCATTAAATATATAAACGTTGGATGCGCAAGAATGATCTGTTTCGGCCGAGATGTACTTTTGATTCTTTCGTCTCTGTTGTATTTTTTTTTTAATGTATTTCCTTAAGTACACTTTTGAATAATGATTCGATCCGTTTTAGCCATACAATTTCAGAAAGACATTTCCAAGTTCTATGAGCTGAGAGTAACTACATTAGAATTTGGGGGGGGGGGGGGGGGTGGAGAGAGAGAGAGTCTCTTCTCTCTCTTTCTCTTTTAAAATGATTTCCAATTTTCAATCTTCATTCCGCTTTTGAGACTAGCAAATTTTACTAATTGAGAGCATTTTTTCTTTTCGTTTTCTGTGTTTCCTATATCATCTAAAAAAAAATTGAATGTATTCTAATTTTTCATAAATTTAAACGCATTTAAATTTTATGTAGACTTAAATGTGTTTAAATTTAAAAAATAAATGCACTCAAATTTTACATACATTTGAATATATTTAAATTTTATGTAAACTAAAATGTGTTTAAATTACTTACATGTAGATTTAGATGTATTTAAATTTTATTTAAATTTAATGTATTTAAATTGTATATGAGTTCGGATCCGCGGAATTCAATTTGATATGAGATCGGCGATCAGAGTCGGCGTTTTTTTTTTTTTTTTAATTTAATATGAATTCTCCTTAGAAATACAATTTTAGTCAGCTTCTTGAAGTCACATGACCTGCCCGTGGAATGAAATTAATTATATTCAAACAAAAAACTTCAAGCTGAATTCAGGAAAACAGCCAGAAACATATCTTAATGGTTATCATACTATTTTTAAAAGCTGAATTGTTCTTGTTTTTAAAAATAAATATTTAAAAAAAAAAAACGAAAAAAAAAAAAAAAAAAAAAACACATTTTAAATGAAAGTGCGATTAACACCAATTCAAGTTCTAGAACTATGACAGAAGGTTGCAATTCCAGAAAACATTCCAATATCAGTTATCTTTTATTTTTAATCAGTGACAAGTGTCCTTTAACTGCATGTCAACCTTCGAAACTTTTATCAATTAATTCAGCTGCCAACGTAGATTCAAAATCCGACAGACATTGTAAAATATTTTTGAAAACACGTTAAAAGCCTTGCAATCAGATTTCAATTTGCAATAATTAAGATTGAACTTGCGATAATAAAGCGCCGAATTACTGACACAATTTAGAGCATTAGCTGAAAAATAACAACCCACTTAAACCGCCTCCGGTGTTATGTATTGTTATCAAAACCGTTCAAATACTTAATAATTCCTAGCATATTTTGTAATCTCAAAACTCGGAAGGTAAAATTATGATTTGTTTTGTCAGAAACTTGATGTCATATTACTAAAAATAGATTAATTAATAGAGTGGTTGTGTACATCGTCGGCGGTGAAGGTTCACTAAAGCCAAATCACTAGTTTCTGATTTTTGCTAATTTAAACTATTGAATCGGAATGAAACTAGTATGTTGTGGCCATCACGAAACTTTCTTCTATATTTTTCTTTTTTTTTTTTTCTGATCCCTCCCCATGCTTGACGAGGAAGCAATATTCCCAACAAAAACAAAATGACACATGCAAAAACTTGACGACTATACCAATGTCTGAATTATTGCAAAAGCAAAGCAAAGAGCGAAAATTGAAAGTTATTTTAAAAGCCTTGCTTGAATGAATTACAAATATTTTATTTGTTAACAAACATAAGATGGCAACAGTTCAAAATTTTAAATCATTGAGATAATATTTCCTATCATTTCCATACAATTAAAATCACGAGAAATACGCAGACGAAAATCTATTACGATTTATCTTTCTTATTGTTGCATTAATAAAGCTATTTTTATTCGCAAAAAAAAAAAAAATAAATCAACACCTCTTGGAGCGATCGGCGTCAAAATAGAACCAAAGCCTGTTTACATATGGATTCACATATATTCCAAATTTCAACCAGAACGTAGTATTACTTCTTGAGATAGGGCACTCAAAATGGAAAAAAAGAACGGGTGATTGCGCTACCCCCCTTTTAGCTGTTGACACAAAAATAAAATCAGTTCTTATACCCACTAAGGGCTACTTGCCGATAAATTTTTCTTTCATTCCGTTCATTATTTCTTGAGATACAGCAGTCACAATTGACGACAAAAAACGTTCTACAGCTCAACCCCCGTTTGAGTTATTGACACCAAAATTGAATCAGCACCTGTTCCTGTTAATACCAACATATGGACCAAATTTTGTTTGATTCCGCCAGTTACTTCCTGAGGAATAGCAAGCACGCGTAACTCGAAAAACGTCCCATTGCTCCACCCCCCTTGGAGGAATTCGCGCCAAAAACTAATGGGCACAAGTTCATATAGGGGCACATATGTGTACTAAATTTCGTTCGATTTCATGCGGTAGTTTTTGTTGTAGAGCGGCCACAAAAAACTGGTCACACACAGACGTGACACACATACATACACACACACACATACATACATACACACACACACACACAGACAGACAGACATTTTCCAAAAATGGTCGAAATGGACTCAGCACACCTCAAAACGTTCGAATCCGTCAAAATTCGAAATTCGAAAATTTGCACGAATCCAATACTTTCTTCTATATATTAGATATAGAAGAAAGTAAAAATGGTGTTTTACTTACTCTACAGATCCCCAGCAACCACACCCTTGTGCGAATTAATGGAATCAAGTTGGGAATTTTTAATTTTTAGGTTGTTCAATCTTTGTTCATAACAGCTGTTTAGCCTACCAGTTTATTAGGCGCTATAACCTCACTTTTTTTTTTGTCATAAATATTGTTTTGTTTAAGTGTTATAAATTTCTACATAATATTGCTGTTTTTTCTCAATTCCGTCACTTTTTATCGTTTTGTTAGCCATGGATATTACTCCACGGAAGAGGCAGGCCATTGTGACTGAGTGAAAATCTGATTGCTCAACAAAATACAAAATGATTTGTGCTTTGCTAAAAACATGGTTTAGAGATCAAGAATTCAAAGAAAAGTGCAAGACTATAGTTGCCTCTATGCCCAGTAGAGTGAAAATGGTGATGGACAAAAAAAAAAGGGGGGGGGGGAATACTAAGTGGCGATTTTGATTTCATAGTTAAAGGATGTAAATAAATGTGATTTTGTAGAAAAATTGGCTTGATTCCATTAATTCGCACAAGGATGTACAATAAGAACTCTTAAATTATGTAATTGATTTATAATTTTGAAATAATCGATTAGAAATTCTAGTAGACTACATTTGGCCATTTAATTTGATTAATGAACTTAGTGACGTGACTTTCGCCTGAACACCGACAAAAATTGTTGGACGATGCTTGTCCGTTCAATTTAGGTAACGTTTAAACTGATACAGAGAACATCTTATTTAAAATAATTGTTCTTTTATTTACATTATGCACAAATGCCGCTTCTTGGCTAGCAAACAACTGAAGATAATATAATGGAATCATTGAGTGAATGTAATGCTTTAAATTAAGGTTGTTCATACAAAATTATAGTCCTTGGACGTTATAAAGAGTAAATGAAAGAGTTACTTTCCGGTGACTCCAGTCCGTGGTATGAAGAATACTGTTGAGGTTGACTTTTCCCGAACTAAAGTAGAAGGGCTGGTTATGATCCAGCGACCTATGGATTAATGCGCAAACAGCGGCTTGTAGGAAATACCTCGAAACAGTCCACTCGAATACTGCCTGGTCTATGAACGAACTGAAAACGACCACACACAGCGCAACTCGCGCTTTTATCCAATTCACAGCGTATGACGTTGAATCTCCTAATTTGCATTTCGGGGCGGAGACTCTACAATTTTTAAATCTCAGGAGTCGAAAAATGTGCTTACATGGGAGACAAATTCTTTCTTAGAGTTTTTAAGAAAACTCAAAGAGCCATAACTTCTGAAAGAAAAAGCCACCGATGCATTTTTCAGTCTGCCCACATTTTTCATCTTAGCATATTTAAGGTAAATGGCTAGTTCTGCGGATGCTTAAAAGGTTTTTGTTAAGTTGTACACAAATGTTGTAGCTGTAGTTCAAGGAATTAGCTAATTATTGGGGCGTTAACTTCGAAATTGCACTTTTATAGCTTTGATATTTTTATTAATATTCAATTATGATTTTTATGTATATACTAGAAAGTTGTCCGTCAAGGTATGAGGGGTGAAAATTGTTTCTACATTTAAACTAAGCCATTGCCTGTTTGGTGATATTTTGATAGTTGAAATTGTAACCCTAATTCCAGTGAATTAACCCTAAACTCCAGTAGGTAGCGTTCATTGTTGACCATTTTTTCGTTTCTTCATTCCCCTGAAATGACACAATCTTACCAGTAAAACAGTTAAGTTACCGGATCGAGTTCAGCCTTGTCACAATAAAGCCTTTCCCTGCACGTTAAACATTACCAAAACATATTATCAAACTATCATGCCGTGACGCGTTTCATTGTTGAAACACGCGCGTTACTCGATCATCGGCTATTATACATGAGGATTTTTAAATAAATTGGAATACACTGGTTTTACCAGTTATGGTTCCATTCTCTTAGTTATGGGCATACTAAAAACTATTAATGTTCATGCTAGCTGATTTCAATTGCTTTCAGTAAATACACAAAATAGTATTCAATAATATTAAAAAACTTAACTTTCTTACAACATAATAAAACTACAACTTAGCAATTCGAACGACATTAAATTTAAAAAAAAAATGTGACTAGCAAATCACTTTTGAAAGGATCGTCTGAACAACAACAAAAGAAAAAAATGCAACTGTTTTACCGCAGCATTTTTTATTTATCATATACCAAATGGGGTCGTTTCCAAAATTTTCAAAGTATTTTTTTCTGAAAGAGCATGCTTAAAAACATAGGATGTGACCATTTTTCAAATAATTTATTTAAAGTTTAGTATTTAAAAAAAAAATACTTAAATCGGTGCGCTTTCATTGTTTACACTTCTGTCGTGTGACATCACAAATGATGAAATGCCATTCAATGTTGCCATTCACAGAACAAAATATTTAATTCGCATCTTTGCTCACGTGCATTGGTAACGATATGGTTGATAGCAAGCGTAGAGCGCATTTTTAATTTGCTGCTTGATTATCATAACGTGGAAACTTAGTTGAAATATGCGCCAAAGTGCATCATTTGTGACGTCATCAAGACCACGCCTTGTTTAAAAAATCGGACATTTTAAAAAATTAATTTAAAAAACTTTTGGGAAAATGAAAGTATTTTCTGGGTCCATGTTTTCTTTCTTTTTTTTTTTTTTTTTTTTGTTTATTCTGCCATTTCAATGACTAAAAGTAATACTTTTGACAGAAGGAAACCACCCAATTCTAGATAACAATTTTGAGAAAGAGGGACAAAAAATTCATTACGGTCATTTATGCCCATAGCTAGAATACTTACTTTTAGTTCAGTAGTTATGGGCACATCATCTTGAAATGATCGTAAATACCTTAAGTAATAGCAAAAATAGACCTATATGATAGAAAAAATTAAGAAATAAGTAGATTCCAATAAAACTGATCTGATGAAAAACAGTAATACCAGGTTCTTAAGAAAGAAACCCTTCAAAAACTTAAATTCAAAGAAAATTCTCAATTGTTGGCTGAGAAGCATCTTACTACTATTATATATGCGAAAGTTTGTCTGTATGGATGTTTGTTACTCTTTCACGCAAAAACTACTGAACGGATTTTGATGAAACTTTACAATAATATAGCTTATGCATCAGAATAACACATAGGGTAGTTTTCTGTATATATATGTGTGTGTATGTTTCATAAACAAATCCAGTTTTCGTCGGATCTGGACCAAATTTGCCAGGGCGGTACTTGGATACCCGAGTAGGAACGTAAGGGGGGGGGGGGGGGAGGGGGGATTTTGAACGCAAAAAATGAACCGAAACGCTCATTTTTTTTTTTTTTTTTAAATTGTAGACCCCGAAAGTGGCATTAAATGGCTTTTTCTACCGAAATAGTTATGCGACCAGTTCAATTTCAGCGCTTCGAAGTTCACGAAACATACCCATAGAGTACATTTAATTCCTTTGAATTTCAAAAATAAAACCAAGGCTGTAAAATCACCAGAGGAACAGTTATAAGCATTTTAAAGCCAAAAATGGAACAGCACTTTCATGTCGGAAAATTATCGTTTGCGCTATCTCATTTTAAATTAACCTGAATAAAACCATTCAGAAGGTTGTCAATTTTTTTTTTTCTCGACTGTGACTAAGTAAAATTTTGTTTTCGTTAAAAGTTTCCCCTTTTGATTATTATTTGGTGATTTATCTTCTGTTTTTTGTACTGCCAGTAGAGGATAATCAAGGATTTTAGTTCTATTTAGGGAAGGTTGCGTTTAATTTATTCGGGAATTTTTGATTTGCCGTTTTCTTTCTTTAAGAATGATAATTTTGACGGGAAATTTAACAGTGTTTTTTTCCCCCGTAATTGAAGCCTGATTGTTGAATATGCGGCACTTGACCTAACTTTTATTTTTGAGGTAGGCTGTGCAAAGCCGGGCAATGCAGTTAGGTAATAACTAAATAAAAGAGCTTAATTTTCCTATTTTCCCATTACATTTTCAATAGTTTAGGCAGTGTTACTTTTGTTGATTACATTTCAGCGAAAAGATAACGTTAATGTACGACATTGAAATGCTATTTTAAATTGTTTTGACCCGCACATATTCAGCTTGCATTCAGTAAATCGCAAATTTTATGTTTTAAATATGAGATTTTTATTCTTCCTGGTAATTACGCGACATTAAAATGCGGAATTTTTTTTTAAATATTTCATTAAATCTTTGTTTAAATGTCCGTACTTGAACAATTGAATTTTCAGTCACTTTATTCCAAATTAAATATCTTTCTACTCAGTATTCGTTCAGAAAGAACTCAATTTTAGAGTAAATATTACCAATCTAAATTGTCAGGGTTAGCTGACTATCTTCCCACAAGCAATGATAAGGAAATAGTTTCAGTGGTGGTTTTTACTTGATGTTAGCTCACGTTCATTGTTGAAAGAATGGAGGAAAAAACGATTGCAAGCTTTTCAGCCGAATCTAGGCTTTTAAAGCAATTCTTCAATAAATACGGGTAAAAATACGGTAAACAAAGCAGAGCAATCCTCATTACTATTATAGTACAAAACGTCCATACTAGCTCTCTATTATAAGAGTTTAGATCTATTTTTCAGGTAAATACAAAATTTAGAAAGAAAAATAAAAAAACGAAGCTTCTGTTGGAAGTCTTCTTTCAACCAGTAATTACTTTTCACATGCTATGTACTCCATGTATTTGCTCGAGAACTCTTTAAATCGGAAGAGCAATAATGATCCAAATCTATTTCTTAACAAAATCAGATATTGATCTTTAAGCTTTTGTGAGTTGCAGAAATTTATGTAACATTTTTCCTAATAATATATTATGAAGAAGGATTTAGCAGGGGAATGTGGAGTAAAGGGAAATAGCGTGGAAAAGCGAAATGGTCAAATATGTTTACAGTTCGCTACGTCATCTGTCTAGCAATATTTTTTTATGTTTTCAAACATATACTTAATTCCAGTCAATAAATGAAATGCTCTACAAGTCATTTTCAAAGTTTGATAATTATATTGTAATATTTTGTGCCTTAACAAAAATAATTTGTATTATTATGAAATAATAAAGAATTCGCAATTAACATTTTAAATATTAATAGAGATATAGGGGAATATGGGGCAAAGTGGAAAGGTGAAATATTTACTCTGCGTTTAGAGCCACCTATCTGGTAATATTTTAACAATGTAGTTGCACATGCTGTCTATTCCAGTCATAAAAAAAAAATACCGCCGAAAGTTAAATCGTAAGATAATACAGGCAATTTTCAAAAATTGATACTCTTATTGTAATATTTGTCGTACGTAAAAAATTATTTTTGATATTATAAAATGATAAAATTCCTGTGATTAACATTTTAAATATTAATTGTGACCTTCTAATTAGCGGTGCAATATGTATTTAGTTAATATTAAGCTTATTTGTACTTTAAGTATTTTGCGCAAGTAGTCGAGTCCATGCGGGGCAAAGTGAAATAGTTTATTTCGTTTATTGTCTCAATATTTACTAAAACACTTACGTATTTATTTTATAATTACATAATTCATTTTCGTTGCTTCTTTTAGTAATTCACTGCTTTATTCATTCATTCACTTATTTTCTTATTCATTCACTCATTTACTCACTCGCTTATTTATCTTCATACATTAATCAATTAACTAATTAAATTATTCGTTTATATTTTTCTATTTTCTTTTCATTTGTCATTCAAAGTTTTATTCACAGATTTTTTTTGATCAAAAATACTTTTTCACAATCAAATAGAAAATATTTATTTAGAAAAATAATTCATTTTTCACATTGCCCCATAAAAAAAAGTGAAAATTTTCCACTTTTTTTCTTTTTCTCTCTCTCTTTTTTTTTTTTTTGAAAGCTCTAAATTATTCCCAAAAATAATGTTTCAATGAAAGTATTATTATAAAATACAATGGTCTTTCTTTTTGTACTGTAATTTTCAAAACAAATTTCAAATTTGTTCATTTTGAAAAAACGCAGTCGTCTTAGCAATTTAACTTTTCCCCACATTCCCCTACTGATATTCAGTGCAATACTTATTTAGCTAATATTATTCGCCTTTTGACTTTAAATGTTTGATACAATTTGTCAAGTGCATGCCGGGCAAAGAGAAATAGTTCATTTCGTTTGTATATTAATGGATTTATTTAATCGCTTAAGTATTCAGTTATTAACTATAGTTGGGGCAGACCTAACTTGGCAGCATTGTGAAAGCTACGCAGATCCTAATCATAGCATTAAGAAGCTGCCACGTTTCGTTTGCCCCATATGCCACATGATGTGAATCTTTCAGTTGGCCAATTTCAACTCATCTTTACTAATAATCTTACACAATTAAAAACTGAGCAAACGTACTTATCTATCTATCTATGTTCGAGTTACATCTCCCGAACACCAGTGAATTGACCATCGAACCAGGTATCGATAGATTCGTAATTTTCCCGGCTTTATGTTCAGTTATTTAACATTATCCTCCAATAATAATTAGCGGAAATATTAATTAAAAACTATTAATTGCGATCCTCGGATTTTGACATCAAATCCTTATTTTTCGAAAGCTTTCCTCCATTCAAATTATTATTCAGTGCTTCATCTCAACTTTCCGCAACAATCTTATATAATTAAAAACTGAGCGTATGTATATTTATGTGTGTATCTATGTATGTAACTATGTATTTATGTAGTCATTTATGTCCAAGTTTCTTCTCCCGAACGCCAGGGAATTGACCATCGAACCAGGTATGGATGGATTCGCAATCTTCTCGTCTTTATGTTTGGCTATTTAACATAATCCCCCGATAATAATTAGCGGATATATCAATTAAAAACTATATTAATTATGACACTTATATTTCGACATAAAATCCCTATTTTTCGAAGGCTTTCCTCCACTCAAACTATTATTCAGTGCTTCATCTCAACTTTCCGCAACAATGATGCTTTTATAAAAATTTATAGCGTGAAGAAAATCATTGAGACGAAAGATCTGTTGCTATTTTTTTCTCGAATATGAGCAAATTAAATTCTGGGTTTTTTTTTAAAGGCTTCTCCTGTAATCGGGGGATTTAAAATTGTTACTTTTTGGTTATTTTTCCGAAATTTGCCGCAGAATTTTGCTGATTTTTTTTTTGTTCAAGCCTGATTGTAGAACACGCGTCACTTGACATAACTTTTATTTTCGAGGTGGACCGTGCAAAGCCGGGCGACGTAACTAGTGCTTTTATTAAAATTTGTATCGTGAAGAAAATAATTGAAGAGAAAGATCTGCTACCTTTTTTTTCTAGAATATGACTAAATAAAATCATGGCTTTTGATGCTTTGAGGCTTTTCCTGTAATTGGGGGATTTAAAATGCAACCTTGTAGGTTATTTTTCCACAATTTGCCGCAAAATTTAACAGATTTTTTTTAACTATTTTTATTCAAGCCTGATTGTTGAACACGCATCACTTCACATAACTTTTATTTTCAAAGTAGACAGTGCAAAACCGGGCGACGCAGCTAGTAAAGCTGAAAGTCTGTATGTCTGGATCTCTGGATGTCTGTTACGCACCCAGCGCCTAGACCGTTCAGCCGATTTTCCTGAAATTTGGCACAAAATTAGTTTGTAGCATAGGGGGGAGGGACACCTCGAAGCGATTTTTCGAAAATTTGTTTTTGTTCTTTTTCCATAACACTTTTAAGCCTATTTTACCGAGCAAATTATCATAACATGGACGAGTAAATTACCATAACGTGGGCGAGCAAATTAACATAGCAAATGGACCAGAAATTCATCATCCATTATTTGTAAATATACAGGCGAACCAAATGACCTATTAATTTTCTACTACGGGCAATGCCGTGCGGGTACCTCAAGTAAAAAATATTTGTAGAATTTTTCAATGGCATTATACATTCTATATTCTGCAATACTAAAACCAGATATGTTTTTCTCCAAATGACGTATTCCATTGTCATGTTTGTTTCTATTTCAGTTACGAGAAACAAAATTTTTTATCGAAAGGTCACTCCTTGTGGCTTGTCACATTTCTGCTCCAAGCCATTCAATTATATATATAATTTACATTCCTTCACTTATTTCTTCACTAGTGTTTCATTCGTTTGCTTATTCACTCACTATTTCATTGTTTTATATATATATATATATATATATATCTTTACTAATAATAAAGCTGAAATTCTGTCAGGATCTCTGTGACGCGCATAGCGCCTAGACCGTTCAGCCGATTTTCATGAAATTTGGCACAAAGTTAGTTTGTAGCATGGGGGTGTGCACCTCGAAGCGATTTTTCGAAAAATCTATGTGGTTCTTTTTCTATTCCAATTTTAAGAACAAAATTCTCATAAGATGGACGAGAAAAAAACGAAATTATCATCGTGAAACCGTAACCAAGCGAATTGGCGAGAAAATTCACCATACATTATATGCAAATATACAGGCGAACCAAAAGACCTTTTAATTTTCTATTACGGGCAAAGCCGTGCGGATACCACTAGTATTATATATATATATATATCTATATATATATATATATATATATATATATATATATATATATCTATATCTATATCTATATATATATATAATTTATATAAAGACTATTTCTCAATTTACTTTCTCCTTCATGCCTGCGTTTTACCTCCGGTTGCCAAAAACAATAAAAAATAATAGCAATTATAAAGTTAAAATATTTCCGCTTTTTAATTACTGCCATAAACAATTCGGAACTCCAGCGCTCGAATACACTACCTTGCGGTGATTTACAAAACTGCAAATGAAACTAAAACATTGCCTCGTTGCGTTCCACGTATGTCTGTTGACGTAAACACAGGCAGTTTGTTCTGAGTATTTATTAACGCAATCGATGCATCTTAGTTTGCTTTCAGCTACAAAAATTAATTCGTCCCTTACTAGTATTCTCGAGCTTCTCAAAATAATGTTAGTTTTCATTATTTCCTTAATAATTGGTGAAAGCGAAAATTCTGGATTAACAAACTTGGATAACGTTATACAAGGTAAAAATTTTTATTGTTTTGTATGAATTTGTAAGAATATGGGGTTTTTTTTAATCTTAAATTTATTTAACTTACCATATTTTACAGCAGCATTTAGTTGGAATGGAAAGTATGCAAAATATTTTCTTGAATATATTATCGTAGAACAAAATGAATAACCGAGAAAGAATTTACTTTATTCCTTTTATTCTCAGCTGAAAGGTTTCGCCAAATTTGTTTAGGGTTATAGTTTTAGTATAGTGCGAGCAAAGTAGCCTTGGCGAGATTTCGCGTTTTTAGTTAAACCATTTTTAATTTTTATCATGAGTGGAATAAAATGGTAGTAAGATTACAGAATTCGATAAGTGAAAAGAAATAATGGTCAATCAACTGAAAAGAAAACTACCACCATATATCCGAGAGAATTTTGTTGATGATTTGCATAACATGACACAATTAAATCGTAACTCAGAAATTAGAAAAATCGAAACAGAAAATTTTTAAATTAACCGATTCGGGAATTCGAGAGAAATAACTCAGCTACAAATGGAAAACAATAAGCGCTAGCCAAGCAAGGCAAAGAAGTATCATCTTCTTTCGATAATAATTTGTAATGTCATATTGAATTTTCTAGCATTAATTGTTGTTCTTGTCAGGCCACAATTATTATTTAGTTTTATCAAGAATTGATAAATATCGAATTCAACATCGTGGAAATAGCTGCTTAGAACTACGAACTACGTAGTTTGCATTAATCTTTGACGTTTAGTAATGCTTCTTGAATTCTCATTTCTTTCTACGTGGGCCAGAATATCCACAAGACTTCGAAAATTAATTTAAAAAGAATAAAGCGAAAAATATCATACATACGAACAAAAATCACAACACTTTTAGCATTTTCTTCGTTACCACATGCGTTTGTTTTAGTTTTTAAGTCGGCCATTAGACAGTGACTGCAGTGCCCCCTATAGTTCGTTGGAGTTGCGAATAAAAAATAAATATAAATTTGAAGTTTAAAAAAAAAACTTATCAAATTAATTTCAAGGCTGAACTAAAGCAAGTATAATATGGGTATTTTTCAGCAGATTAAATTTCTTAAATACAGCAGGTTTTTGAGCTTTCTTTGATTCAAGTCAATTCAACAGATTAACAGCGATTTTAAAGTTTTTTTTTTTTTCGTTACTGTACTTGTTCAAAATTGCTTTTAAATTCAAGCATACAAACTTTAATATTTAGAGCAGATAATAATAAATATACGCTGTTCTCTCTTTATGCGTAATACATTTACATTAAAACGAAAGTCAATAACGGTTTTTTTTAGATAAGGATAGGTAACAGGTAAATATGATTTAAATTTCAAAAAGTTTCACCTCGAATGAATTTCAAAACGAAAAAGCGTTAAAATGCAATTTATAAAATGTTTTTTGATTAGAATTTCTGTTCCTTGGTTCGCACTAAAAAGTACGAAATAAAATAAGTACATGACTTTTTGCTTGCAGTACTCAAAAAAGAAAGTTAATCTTAGTATGTTTGCATTTAGATAAATTCTATAGCAGCCAATAAATTAAAAATTTGAGAGAAGAAATAGGTTGTATACAGTTTTGTACGAATAGCTATTACTATGCCGCCTATATTTCTTCTTCTTTCAATTTAATCTAGCTGCATCGCCCGGCTTTGCACGGTCTACCTCGAAAATAAAAGTTCTGTCAAGCGACGCGTGTTCAACAATCAGGCTTGAACAAAAATCAGTCAAATTTTTCTGCAGATTTTGGAAAAATAACAAAAAAGTAAACATTTTAAATCTCCCGATTACAGGAAACGCCTTTAAAACAAAAGCCAGAATTTTACTTGCTCATATTCGAGAAAAAAAAATGACAACACATTTTTTGTCTCAATAGTTTTCTTCACTCCGCTACAAATTTTAATAAAAGCATTGTTGCGGAAAGTTGAGATCAAAAATTGAAAAATAATTTGAATGGAGGAAAGCCTTTGCAAACTAGGGAATTTATGCCGAAATCTAAGTATCACAATGAATAGTTTTTAATTGATATCTCCTCTAATTATTATCGGAGGATTATGTTAAACAGCCAAACGTAAAGATGGGAACCTTACGAATCTATGGATACTTGGTTCGATGGTCAGTTCACTGACGTTCCGGAGAAGTAACTAGTACATAGATACGTACATAAATAGATATGGTCAGGTTTTAATTATTTTATTGGCTTCTGTAGAATTTACCTAAATATAAAGATATTAAGTTAAACGGCAGTTTTTTAACATTGCAATCGAGAAATCATTATTTCACTTTTTCAGTGTGAACCAAGGCATTAAACAAGTCTTTAGAATTAAAAAATCTATTTTATATTTTATGTCATACATTAGTTAATCACAGCCATCTTAACACAAGGCCTGCGCGCTCATTCAACATGGCCGCCCGTGAAGGTGGTTTGTTTACATCTCATAATAGCTCTACCGTGAATAAAAATTTGAGATTTTTTAAAAATCCATTCAGAAAGTAAATGGTTTTCACACGAAGTACTCTGATACATCTCTCAATTAGAATTTTATATCGTTTAAGACTTAATATCGACACAAATAGTTCTTAAATAATAAATTAATTTAAACTGTATGCATGACACATTAAATATTATATTCGCAATAAATATAGATAATGAATAAAAATGAAAATTTATTTTAATGGGTAAAAAGAAAATACACTTCAACTTGAAATTCTAATGCAAAAGAAAGTACGAAATAAATTTTGCCTACTGTAAATTGTTAAATGGTTCAAGATAAACGGGAAGTGTATATTTCTTATTCATAAACTAATAAATATTTTGCATTTTTCCCACGAATGATTTACAGTAGTATGATTTCCTTTGATAAAAATGCAGACAAATGAAAAAAATATAAGATGGAATAAAAATAAAAAACAATTAGCCATATTTTTAACTGTTACTAACAAAAGAAACAGCATACGTTTTTATGAAAAAAAAATCACTACAATACCCAACAATAATTACAAACATCTGAACAATTGAAACAAACTAAACAATTTGTATAAAAGGACAATACTGATGCATATATTTCAGAGTAAAAAATATAATTAGATTTACCATGAGTTATCTATATAGTGTGAGTTTTTTTTTTTTTTTGGAGAAGTTATTCAACAGTATTTTATAAATCGTTTGCATTATATTTCTCAAAATCAAGAAAATGTTGAAAGAGCCAAGCTTGTAATGGTTATGTACCACATTTCTAATTCATGGCTCGCTAATAGTTGTTAAAAGCTTTAATTCATTTTCATTTGATATGAATTGCTCCTTAAAAAATTCCACAACATTTTAAAAAACATTTATACAAATAGAAGCTGAGTTTAAAAGAAAAAGCAGTTGGTGTTTTTCAAAAGTCGCGATTTAATGTGTCTATTAAACTGCTCTCTTCAGAGAATTCATGTTGAAAAGCTCCTTGAAATTTTAGCTACAAAAAATAAGCATTTACCAAAGTGAGGGCAAAAAGTTTCGTCATTAAAATCGAAAGTAATAAATGTGTATTACATGAAAACACCATAAATAAAAATGTTTACCTTTCAATAATAGAGTACAGTACCTTACAGTAATAGAAACTGCTTTAAAAGTTAAAACAGTTGGTCTTTTTAATGAAACGTGATATAATGTATATATATTAAACAGCACCCTGCAGCCAATTAATGTTAAAAAGTCCCTTGAAACAATAGTTACAAAAAATAATCATGACACAAAATGAGGGCAAAAAAGCTTCGTCATCAGAATCGAAAGTGATAAAAATATGTAGCATGAAAAAAACATACATTAAAATGCGTTCCTAACAGGTAAAAAACCCTTAAAACATTATTTAACAAGTACAGTAAAACTCCTCTAATACGGACATTAACAGGACAAATTTTTGATCGCAATAGAGGGGTGTCCGCAGGACAGAGGTTTAATAATTTTATTTACCTTAGAATCGAGGAATTAAATACTGTCCGCATAGGAGAGGTATCCGTTATAAGGGGTTTTACTGTATTTATTTTATTATCAATTCTGCTTAAAAATAAGCATTGGTAATCATACTTACCTTCTTAACATTTTTTAATCCAACAATAGTAGCTTCAAACATATTTGGAGATGTTAAACATTTGATACGTTAAATTTTCACCATCAAAATATCCCAACGGCTTATAATGTAAATTCATGACATAACGATTTAGCACAGTCAAATACGAAGAACAAAAAAGAAAACATTATTTCAACTCTCCATAAAGACAGTTGATAAACGTATTTACACATTTGGAGTAAATATTACTCTCTCTTTGCTATTTGATACTAGAGTTGTGAGATGAAATTCAATATTGCATTCGCAACGAGCCAGCTAGTTGAAGTCCCCAACACTGTTTGAACTAAATGGATTTTCCCGCTCATCGCCTGCTTGCGGTCACGTGACATCGATTGCGCATTCATTAATTCATTAATTCCTTAATTCAGTTATTTTACGAAAAATGCTTTTGATAATCAAATAGATAATACTCCTTCAGAAAAAGTACTTCATTTTTCCACTTCAAAAATTTCCACTTTTTGTTGAAGGTACACATTTTTTCTCAAAAATGAAAGTACTAGTGCAAGTCTTTTTTTCTTAAATAGATTAATTTTTCCTTATGTACTACAATTTCCAACGTAAATTTTCAATTTGTTTTATTTGAAAAATGTACGTTACCTAAACTATCACTTTGTATCACATACCACTACTTCCATAGTCTCACGAAACAGTTTTAAATCGCTTCAATAAGATAAAATTTTTATCCCGTGGAATATTCGAAAAAATATATTTGTAAAACTAATCAATAATAGGTTGATTTGTAAATAATTCAGTAAAAGCTGAATAGGAAACCTCAATTGGCAAATTTTTAATGGAAAAACCTTTCGTTCAATTAACAATTAAACGTACCCAACATTTAAAAAATATGCTATTTTTTTTCTGAAGAAAAAGTGAAACTAGTTTTTAATTTTATTACAAAATAATTATTGCGAAGTAAAGGTTTGATTTTTTTAGTTATTAATTTTCATCATTATTGCGCGATTTTGCACTGAACCAGGAGTAATAGAAATTCATTTTCCCGATCCGGCTTCAAAATCCGTTATCGGCTGTAGTTAAATTACGATGGTGTCAGCAAATGAAAGTAAAAAGGGTTTCGCGCGTTACAGTTATTTTTCAAATTCTTTTATTTCTCATAATCAATCAGGTTTCACTAAACGAAAATATTACCAAGTTAAAATACACAAATTATCAGAGAACTGCAGAAACGTGTTTCGGGGTTACAGAAATCCTTTTTTCATTGCAAAAGAGTTGAGCTTATGGATAAAAATTCATTCTGCAAATTTGTGCGATGAAACTTTGTACAATTTTTAAAAAACTTTTCTGCAAAAGTATTTGTTTGTTTCTTAACCTGTAGGTTTATTTACCTCCATTTGAAGATTTTTTGCACTTATTTCTTTTAAATTAGAAACAACAACAATATTTTCTCATTCTATTTTCTTCTATATTCTCATTTTTTTTTAATTCTTCATTTATCGTAGTTTTTCAGACGCAACAAAAATAGCTATAATACAGTAGAAACGGACAGATGAAACAAAGCAAAGTGTTTTTCTTCCGCATCAGCTGATTTTCCAGAATTCCTTCTATTTTACCCGAAAGAATGAAAATTCCAGGTAAAATATGATCGAAGTACCTTCTCATGTTTTGACTGATTTCCTCACTTTGACGCCCACTATGGAGGGTAATGGATTCGTGATTTACCGTTGAAATTTATCATAAAATGGAATATCACTAGCAAACGATTTGTTGCGAAACCTAAAGAGAATTTTTGGTTTTTTAGATCACGTTTGTCATTAAGAACCTCACGTTTAGGAATGAATGTTTAGGTTTTTTGAGCGAAAATAGGATCGTAAATTAGGTTAATATACATAATGTCGTTTGCAATACTTATTTATAAAAAATATTTTTTAAGTTGAACTTTCTCACGTGTTTGAATAGCTCGAGTGACAGTAGTTTTTAGTATGTTTCAAAGTTCTGATCTTTTACGTAATACTAAGGATCTGCTCTTAAAATTACAATGCTAAAAACACCTTGTTATCTTTAGAAAGGATATCGTCGCCCCAGAGCAACAATAAGATATCTTTGTGTTATTTCTGGGATTAGATGTCTTTCTGTTGCTTTTAGGCGACGATATTTAAATTGTGACCGTTTTCGGCAAATAACAATAAACTCAAAAGATTGATTTGTTTAGGATTTTGTTAAATCTACTCTTTTAGTACGAGGAGGGTTCTTGTTGCCGTAAGATTGGAAACTAAGCTTCTGTTCTTTTGCTAGTAGTAGTTGATTTAAGGCAGAAAGAGCAAAGCCTACTAGAGACCACGTTAGCTTGGTCAGAAACACTAGAGGCCTGGCCCTTGTGAAGACCCGGCATTGACCGTGAGCCTGATCATCAGTGAGGCTTCGTACCTGGAGGCTACCAGGTTTGACGCACACCGGTCGAAAATCTTCCGTATTCGTTAATGGTGACTGGGGCACGTTAAATAGCTTAGTGGTCACAAATGTCCTCCAAGTTCCCATTCCAAATCAACTCCTCTAAGGTTTATCGGCTTCTGGTTTGGATAAAAAAAAAAAAAAAAAAAAAAAAAACAGAGCTATCAGAGCTTCAGGGTCCCATCCAACCGGTTAAACAACGTGTAGTGGTAGGTACGGGTGATCCTGTAGCGTCGAGCGTGAGGTTCCCGCCTCGCAATCAGAGCAGTATAAGGTTTTTAACAGTTATAGGGGTGTAATTCTGGACACCAAACTAACAAAGGGCAACCTTGGCTTTCGACGACCCTGAGAAGGAGTGGCGTCCTCTTTACCCCGTGCTCTACAAGAGTGGAAGTCCGACTTAGGGCACAGCACACGATGCATGGGAACTCGATTCATCAACATTTCGGCAGTTTTGATCCAAACCAAGAGACAAACAACCCCTAACTCAACACTTCTGGAGATATTGATTTGAAATGGGAACTTTTGAAGGACTTTGTAAAACTACGACAGATTTAACGTGCATTAGTCACCACTAGCATACACGGAGGGTGATTGATGGTCCAGTATCGGACCCGAGACCCTTCGACTACGAGCTCGGTGCCTTACCGATCAAGCTACCTCGGCCCACAAGTTTTACCAACTCATTGTATTCGTTATCTAAAAGATATCAAATAATTATTACTTGTGGCAAAGGCAACTAATCTTTTAGCACTAAGTTTTAAAATAAAATTTAATTTTTTTAAAGGAAAAAAAGGTTGCATAATCTAACGACTAGCCTGTTTTATTCCACTACAATATGGTGTATTTGTAGTTAACAAACATTAGTCCTATATCCTTTTTTTTTTTCTTCTAGAACTGAAGCTCGCAAGATATTCTTCCTCATATAAGACTAATAGAAACCAAACGCAACCAATATGCTTCATTAAATCAAGCTATAAGTTAGAAAAATCACAACAATTTAAGGAAACCATTTATCAAGCCTGATCTAGGTTTGTTTCTCAGTACAACTGACATCTTATTTATCATTTGTTGTCTCTCTCTTTATCAATCTTACAAGCGATAGACTCTTATCTTTTGTCTCTCATCTGCAAATAAAGGAATCGCCATCGCTGTGTAGGAGGAGGAGCGAAAGACTATGTAGCGAAAAATTATTTCGTTGTCCTGTGATTGGCCGGCAATAATGTGACGTCATCTCCCACGCTCCTCCATTCGCGTTCAAAAGAAGGAAAATCGAAACATTTTGCAGAAGAGCGCATTTCGCGTTTTACGTTTAGAAGATCGAAGACGATTGTGAGCAACAGGTGAAAATTTAAGAAGGGTAAACGATTTTGGTGTTACCTTTAGTTTTGACGTTGCAGCAAGAGCAAGTAAGTCCAGATCAACCATTTCTCCCTAATCCTTTAGAGAAAATTTACCTTGCGTCACTTTTTGTCATTCCATAAATCCTGATTTGATTTATTGCTATTATCGTTATTAATAAGAGTGTCATCATGTAGGGTGGTTCAAAAAAAAAAAAAAAAAAAAAAACTTTTTTCAGCTAGAGTCCAGGACACCCCCTATTTTTTTTTAGACTTACTAATAGTATTATGCTGTAAAATTTTTAGCTTCTTACTCAAATTTTAAGAGGGTGAACAATGACTCCTCAATTTAACATTAGCCGTAGCATAGCAAATAATATCATGCTTTGATTGGGGAGGGAGGGTTTGCAACATTGTGACTATTCGTGACAAGGAGGAAGGAGAGGTTAATAAGAAGTGTGACACCACATTTTTACTTTTTTCAGTATCAAATATATAGAAGAAAGTATTGGTTTCGTGCAAATTTTCAAATTTTGACAGACTTGAACGTTTTGAGGTGTGCTGAGACCATTTCGAACATGTTTGAAAAATGTCTGTCTGTCTGTGTATGACCTGTTTTTTTTATGACCACTCTAGAGCAAAAACTACTACATGAAATTGAACGAAATTTGGTACACATACGTGCTTCCATGTTAACTGGTACCATAGGGTGGTTCAAAAAAAGTTTTTTTCGGCTAGAGCCCAAGACACCTCCTAATTGTTTTAGATTTACTAATAGTGCTATGTTGTAAAAGTTTTAGCTTCCTACTCAAATTTTAAGAGGGTGCTCAATGATTCCTCAATTAAACATTAGCCGTATTATAGAAAATGTCATAAATTTAGAAACATTTAATTTCCCCAGCTGTTTTTTTTTGGAAATAATTATTTTATTGTAATGCATATGCATATTACTCATGTATATTATAATATGTAGTATTGTTTTCTCCAGTTCAATGTATTTTTGAACCCCTCTCCTCATATTTATGAAGTTTGAGGGGTCGGATTGAGCACCCTCTTCCAGTTGAAAAAAGAAGCTAAAATTCTTCCAGTATATTACTATCCACTAGTCTAAAAATACTGAGGGGTGTCCTGTTATCTGCGCGAAACTTTTTTTTTTCATTTACTTTTGAACCACTCTCTGTCATGTGATTTGTATTTTTTTCCCTCAAAGCTACAGGACACTTTTATTAAGACATGTATTTTTATTTAAAAACTGACTTTGAAAAGCTAATTTACGCATTTTAAAGTGTTTCATTCCTATTATTTTCTGATGTGTGCAAACAAATACATAAACTTTTTCGTCAATTGGAACAAAAAAGCCTCTTTTCCTTCGTTTTTTCTTCTTGTAAATTGGATGAGGATAAATGTGGCTACAAGGAGAAATGCAGGTTATATTTTGGGGCGAAATCAACCTTTCTAAGAGTACTCTTAGATCTTCAAGAGTTTATGTTTAGATGTTTGAATGGGAAAAAAATAACATTGAAAAAAATGTCATCAATGCTATTTCATGTATGTTTTTTTTTTTATATATATTTATAATCGGGGTATTTTTTTATTTTGGCGAATTTTTATCCTCATTTAAACGTCAGCTTTCGCTTAAATTTGACAGAAGCGAAAAGAAATAGCCCCTAAACTTGCTGCCATTATCCATTCAGCCCATTCCGTGTTTGCATCCAAAAATAATTAAAAATATTAGTAGTTATAAAGTAAACTCCGTTAATAAATTTTACTAACTAATTCTGAGGCCGAACTTAAGAAAGCATAAATTTATGAATTTTGACTGTTGGATACTTTCAAATAATACAGGCTTCCAATGCTTTCTATGATTTAAGTCAATTCATTAATTTAAAAGCATTTTCCAAAATATTCCATTATGAAATTTTAGTAAACTGAAAACAAGCTCTCTCAAACAAAAATCAGAAATTATTTTAAATGAGTTAAAGTCAGTTTTTCTTTTCAGAAATGAATCAACTTTTTTTGCGTGAAGTAGGTGTATTTTTTAGAAGTTCATTCAATTTTCTTTAATTACTGTGCAACGGTACCTCACAGACAGTAGCGCACATAGACTTCGGTGCGTCTCCCTAACCCCCGCAAGATTTATAAGTGCGCCCTCACCCCATGAGAAATATATATTTTCTTATTTTAACAGTGTTATTTCTTCAGAGCGTGGGCCCCCCCCCCCGCACCGCAGGGGTTACGGGGGTGCTATGTACGCCACTGCTCACAGAGTACATAGAGTATTGTGAATATTTTTCATTTTTCCTAGCATCCAGTAAACAATGAGAGTCAATTTTTGTCAAATTTTGTTTAAAAAATGCAACTATATCAGGGGTTCTCAAACGTTTTCGATTCGCTACACCTTTTGAAGAATTAGAACTTTTTCAGGGCACCATAAGGTTAATGTGCCAAATGAAGACACTCTAAGTTTCATAACCCAATATCTCGCTCATTTTTGAATAATTGGCTCCAACTTTTACACATTCATGAAAAAAAATGAACAGCCAAGTGAACATTTAAGTGTCAATTCGTGTTTCAGCAGTTTTAACAAAGAAAGGCAATTTGGCCTCTTATCTGAAACTACATGGATCTCTAGTAAGGGCAACTCTGAGCATGGACCATTTCACGTACAGTTGAAGACAAATTTAAAAAAAGCTAAAAAGTACTATCAAACCGAAGAGAATGGGGTCATTTCCAAAATTTTAAAAGTATTTTTTTCTGAAAGAACATGCTTAAAAACATAGGATCTAACCATTTTTTAAATAATTTGTGTAAGTTTAATATTTAAAAAAAAAATCTTAAATCGGTGCGCTTTCATTGTTTACATTTCTTGCCGATGACATCACAAATGATGAAATGCCATTCTGTGTTGCCATCCACAGAGCAAAACATTTAATTCGCATCTTTACTCACGTGTATTGGCAACGATATCATTGATAGCAAGCGTAGAGCGCAATTTTATTTCGCTTCTTGATTATCATAACGTGGAAAACGCGGTACAAAATGCGCCAAAGAGCATCATTTGTGACGTCATCAAGACCACGCCGTGTTTTCAAAATCGGACAGTTTAGAAAATTAATTAAAAAATAACTGTTGGAAAAAATGAAAGAATTTTCAACGTCCATGTTATTTTTTTGCTTATTCTATCAATTTCAGTGACTAAAATTCCTTTTTTTTTACTGAAGGAAACAACCCCATTGAAAAATTCTCAATTAAAAAGCATATTAAACCACCTTTGATAACATCAAAAACATTACCAAGAACTCCATGCTTATTTCCATGGAAAAGAAAAAAGATCAATCGTCACATTTGGGCAATTGATAACTTCTTAGTTTCTGAGTTTTTTACTCCCACGCACATTTCGTGCACCATGATCAGCATATGCAGCGAAGGATCATATCCTCCATTCGATACTACGGTGTCATATTATAAGGACACTGGAGTGCTAATGAGGCGAACTATGGCCTTATGGCTCTACAATCTACTTTTTTATGTTATTAAATCCCGGGATAAAATGCTGGTACACAACGACATTTTTCTTTTTGAATTTGTCAACTACATAAAGTTGACTTTAAAATAATAACCTTTTCATACTAGTAAGCTACACCAACAATTAACATGTAAACAAAATTAACCGTTAAATAGGATCAGGTAGTTTTGACATTGCTCTTCCATAATAATTTTTGCTACGCTGTTGCGTGGTAATTCAAAACTGCTTGTTGATAACGCTGTATCATCAGTTAGGCTTTCTGACGATGAAGTCACAATCTAGTGAATTTTTGTTGTGCTACATCAAAAAAATAGGGGGGGGGGGGTTGCCTTATTGGTCTCCATGGCTTTATTTGGCGCACCCACCTTGTATATAATATTGACACCATGGAGACTTCGCGGCACCCAGTTTGAGAACCCTTGAACTATATAATGCGGTGTTATGAACTGCATTGTATGGTTTGTACATCATATACTCTGCAAGACCACTTCATTTGATTAAATAGCATACTATTTTCCTAAACGGTATTTTGTTGATTATTTTTGGATATCCGAACAATTCGAAAATCCGTACTACCAGTGGTCCCAATCAGTTCGGATTTATGACATCCTAATGTGTTTTATTACATAGTTTTTTGTGTGACCCAAGCTTATAGAAATTGCCTTTAGATTTAAAAAATATTTTCTATTTTATTGATGTTTTTTCGCTTGTAATTAGCATTAAAATTTTATAGATACATATACTTTCGATGTAATTTAAAATTCTATAGATATATATACTTCCGATGCACTTTCATTGACTGTCCGCCATGTGTTGGCGAAATACATTGTTATATTTCTCTTACCACCATACTGAACTAATATAAATTCCTTCTCTTCGCAGCAGTTGCTGCATGATTACAAGTTTGGACTAATTAACATATAATAATGCCACTAGCTGAAGATTCTATGATTAATCTCTTGAATAAAAAAAAATACTATCTGGCTAGCAAAATTATATATTCAAGCTTTTGAAATTTGCGAAATATTAACAATGATCCTACCACTAAATTGTCAGCAAAATAAGAAAACGGAAATACCGTGAATCACAGGGACGTAACACGGAGCGGTGTTTAGAAGTTAAAAATGTCTCAGAATCAGCGGTGTAGTTGGGGAGGTGGGGAGGGGGCATGGGAAAGTGGGTTCGTCGTTTCCCAAAATATATGGTTTTTCAGTGTGAAAATTATGAATATGAATTGTCAAATTGTTTTAAGCCTGCTTATCTGTTGTTGAGCAGTTGGAAGAAAGTTATCCTTAGATTTAAAATTTATCTGGGTAAGAAAATGGGTTATTTGGCGTTTTTTAACTCAAATTTAAAGCGCACAAAAAGAAAAGTCTGAAAATGTTCCTTGTATACAAATGATTATCTACTTTAATTTTAAGTATCAATGCAATTTTGCTTAAGTAAATTTGTTATTATTATTATTATTATTTTAAACTTCCGTGTACAAGTAACGGAATCTATGAACTTTACGAATATATTTCTTTCAATTAAACTTTTTTTACCTCCTCGTACACATTAGAGGAAATATTGTAATTACGAAAATTCGTCAGTCAAATCACGGCTTACATTTTCATTTTACTCTCCACCGAATGAATGATGACTAGTTTTTTCCGACCAACATGTGCTTTCATATATGTGAACAAAGCTCTGAAATTTCATATGTACGACCTGTAAGAGGACTAGTTGTAAACCTCGCACCGTCGCTTATTTATAAGTTGGTTATTTTAGGATTTTTTTTTTACAATTAAAACATATTTAATATTAATATCAGGAATTCGAAATTTTTCATCTTAAGTTACCAAGAACATGAAATATTATCTTTTAGTACCAAAAAAATTGAAGAAACTGGAGATTCTTTTCGTCTTTAGTTTCAAAAAGTAGGAAAAAAAGTTATTAATAAAAATCGAAATACCATTTCTCGTAGTTGTAACATTGATGAACTTCAGAGATTGATTGACAGTCAAAATCAATTGAATTTAAAACGCAAATGATTCTGTTGTGAAATGGTGATTCCTTAACAAGATTTTAAATTTTTTTATTCTAAAGTTTTAATTTTTGGCAGCGGAGATTAAGTGGAATTTCGGAGCGTTTTATTTTTTTACACGGGAGAAAGAGCTGCAAACGGTTTTATTTTACTAAAAATCATTTATTTTGATGTGTTTTAAGTTTTGATTATTCATGCTTGAAATTTTGTAAAATTTTCTATAAAATTCAGCTTGACTTTTCTACGTCATACAGTTTTAAAAATTTCATTGGCTGCTGCGACACCAACTTTTGAATTCTATTGTGTAATGAGATAAGATGTTGTGAAAATATTGCGAGAATAAGGACAATAGTAAAATTATATTTTGCATATTACGAATGGCAAAGTCACAAAATATGACTGTACTACCTTTCTTATGGTACCTAAGTATTTTTTGTACTTTCATTCGACATCTACGGAGAACGTCGAGGCTAGTTGTGTAAAGAGTTAATGCGCTGTTTTATGTCCAGAAATAGTGTTCTATACAGCAATTGTGGAGGCCATAGGTGTTTGTTTTATGCTACCGAAATTGTTTTACAGTGCTACTGTAATCAGATGACACCGTTCTTGTAAGTTGGAAAATTAAGAGACTATAAGTTATAATGTATCTGTGTTAAAGTTACGTACGCGTTTTTCAGTATTTATGCACTGCTAAAAAAAAACCCTGAAATTTTACGGTAAAAGACTGGCATCCATTTTGCCAGTAGCTTTTACCGTGAAGCCCTTTTTTGCTGTAAAATTTTGCTGTAAAATAAACGAGAGTTTAAAAAGCAACATGCGAGTAGCAGGTTCGGTCTTGGGACATTCGTATTGGCAGGCGACTTTGCTGACCACCATACCAGTTGGGGCACATCGAGTGAGGGGAAATACGGTGTTATATGCATTGCGCTGAAAGTCACGTGGTGTCTCAATTGGCGTGGAAATCGTTTATTTTTTTCGGTACACTACACTGTAAATTTTTTATCTACTGTAAACACTCCATTTACCAAAGAAACTTCCTGAATTTTTACACTTCGAATATAATTAATGATTGTGATTAAGTATGAAATTCGGTTTGAAGAAGTACCGAAAATGGGGTAATGCACGGTTTCGAGCAAAATACAAAACAATTTTATTTTTCTCCGGAGAAGGAAGAATTGAGAAGTAAAGTGAAAATGAAAACGTTGTTGCGTGTTTTCATGACGCAAAATCATCCTTAAATGAACTGGAGGTTTGGTGTCAAAAATGACTCAAACTGGCTCCTGTAGATTTGCGGAGAATCGAAAAAAAGAAGAGAGTATTTTTTGTTTGAAGTGCATAGATTTAATTTATGAAATGCAAGCACTTGCTTTCAAATGATATTTTTCTCGCTCGCCATAACAGGAAACATTTCGTGTAAACAAATCTTTTCCGGGTATTTTCCAAAATTAAAATTCATAGCAAAATTGTTTTTTCACAGCTTTTAAACTGATAGGATACTAATAACAAAAGCCCCTGAATTTGATCGTTCGCTAAATACTGTGATAAGTAATTTACTACTTTTACCTTTTGTTCATTTTTTTTTCAAACTTCATTTTGATAGCTCGTATATATTATTAGAAAATGAACTTAAACAGCATTACCAATTGAACCGTTTTTTTTTTTTTTGAGCAATCACGTTTGCTTATTGTTCTCACTTGACTGTTTTGAGGTCCTATCATTTTATTTTCCCGCCAGCACCCTCTGCAGCACCACCGTCAACCGGCCGCCTCACGATGCTGCTCCTCTAGCGAAAACCATCTCCAGGTTGCATCCATATCCTACACACACACACGCATACATACATACACATACATGCACACACACCTACACACACACATACACATACACGCACACTAACACATACACACACCTACACATACACACAACTACCTACACATAAACAAACTCCCCCCATACACAAACACACCACTACCCACCCACACACACACGCCTACACACATACACATACTCCCCACACACAAACACGCACTCCTACATACATAAGCACTCATGATTGCGAAAAACATAATTTGAATTCAAGATGTCAAAGTTCAAGTTACTTTTTTTTTCAGAAACTAATCAAGGGCCAATTTCTAAAATTCCAAAGAAGCACTTTTACCATCATACTAAAATTTTAAGATGAAAATAAAAATATATTTAATTGAAAGCGGTGCACATGTAGAAATATTTCTTTCAGTGAAAAGTGTTGTAATCTATGTTGAACAATTTAATGTTATAATATAATTTATTTTCTAAAATTATATAAGTTTTGGCGTTTGATGAGTTTTTGAAATAAACGATTCACTTGTGTTTTGGTTCGTGCCACTTTTATGAGAGAATAGAGAACAACGCCAAATCGCGAGACAGAGAGACAGTGAAGGGATGAATTACTAAAATTACGATAGGGGAAAAGAAACAGACAGCTTTTGCTTGTCTTTCCTATTTAACTACCAATACAATATTTAAGCTTTCATTTCATAGACAAATTAATATCTTACACATAATTCTGCATGGTGGACATACATGAAGGCAGTACAATTCATTCCTAATTTGTTTATTCAAAAAGCAAATGAGAATGGTTTCCATTTTCGCAGCGAGCGTGTGAGAGATCAACTGACGCGGTCCGTTTAACCAGCGTATTTTATGATTAAGTGATAATTTCAGAAACGCAGCTGTGAGGGCATCTTTGTATCCGTTTTCTCATTAAAATCATTAAATCTAGAGCACAGCATGCACAGGTAAAATAAATGAATCTGGAAATAGAGAATGCTCAAAAAAAAAAAAAAGAAAGAAAAAACATATTAGGGAGTATTTTGAGGAAATCTTTTCTTTTCCTTCTCAAAAATTTAAATGAACAAGTGTTGTATTTGTTTAAAAAAAATAAAAAATAGAAAATGTCAACACCTTCATAAAATTTTTAACTATTTCGGAAAAAATGCCTACCACAAATAATTTTACAAACACAGAGTGTTTTACCCTATCTAACATAAAGGAACGTGAGGTAAAGAGAAATAGCTGGGCAAAGTGAAATGGTGAAATATCTACACTGTTTGCAGCGTCATCTATCCAGCAATTTTTTACTATGTTATTAAATTTACAGTTCATTCCATTGAAAAAAAGAAAAAGATTCCTAAAAAGATCAAGGTAATATTAATAAAAGTTCGATACTCATATGCTAATCTTAATATATAAAAATCAATGTCCTGAGATAACATATATACATATATATATACATATATTACATATATATATCAACGCACAGCCGAAACCGCTGAAGCTTCAGACTTGAAATTTGGCAGGCATGTCCGCATGATTACGAAAGTAACCACTAAGAAAGGACTTTTCGAAATCTCAATTAGTTCGGGAGAAATTAATTAAAACCTCTTAATTTCTGGTAAATTAAAACCTGTTATTGAATTCAAATCCCTTATTTTCGAAGGCTTTCCTCCATTCAAATCATTATTCAGTACTTCATCTCAACTTTTGGTCGATAGCGAACTATAAATTTGATATTGTTTTTGTTTCTCACGTGGTTCTTCGAGGCTTTTCTCAAGTCAAATCATAATGTTTCTGTCTATTGCTTTCATTTCTTCAAAACTAGAAACGAAGTTTTTTTAAGAACATCATCACAGGCGAACTATCCTTTTGAAGTTAGAAGAGTGCAGTTTCCTGTTAAAGTTTGCTTTGCAATAACCATTAATAAATCACAAGGACAGACATTAAAAGTAGCAGGGACCAATTTAAGAGAAGACTTTTTTTCACATGGCCAATGTTATGTAGCTTTCTCCAAAGTCAGTTCATCAAGCAGCTTAATAATTTTAGCACCAGAAAAAAAAAACTAAAAATGTTGTATACAAAGAAGTTCTTGCTTAAACATAGGTATATCAATAAAATGTGGATGGCCTGTGTTTGCAAAGATAATCAATACTTTAAAAGGATCGTTAATAACAGTTAAAGATCGGTTAAGGACAAAGGCATATATGTAAGGAGTTCAGGGGCCCCGGGATCCTCCCCAAATTAGAAAAAGTTGTAGGTAATAAGTAATTATTATAGGGGATTTTCGAAACTAGGTGCACCAAGCACTGTTAACCCCTGCTAATTCCATTACCCGAGCAATGCCGGGTACGGGAATGCTAGTATTTTATAACCTATGAAAAATAATTTTTGTTACTATAAATTGATCAAGTTTTTGCAATTAACATTTTAAATATTAATTGAGACTTACTGATTGCCAGTGCAGTATTTATTCATTTAATGATGTGTAGTTTTGATTTTACATGTTTAATACAATTTTTCAAGAGCAAGCGAGATAAAACAAATATGGCAACAAAGTTTGTCTCATTCATTTGTTCTTTCACTGATTAAATAATGTTCGTATTAAAGTCAAACCAAACAACGTAAGTAGAAGCACAAATTTGTAAATTACAGCAGACACGTGTCTGCTGTAATTTACAAATTTGTGCTTCTACTTACGTTGTTTGGTTTGACTTTACTATTCAGCACAAAGGTATTTATTTATCTTAATGTTCGTATTATTTAATTTATTTATGTTCTTGATTTATTCATGCTCTTTTTTTTTTATTCATCCACGATTTTATTCACTCATATACTTACTCATATAGTAAGTAACTAATTAGTTTATTTATTCATTCATTTATTTATTTATTCATTCATTTGAAGGAAAATATTTTTACTAATCAAATAGAAAATGTGTCATTTGAAAAACATTTTAACTTCTTTGCCCCATGTGATAATTATAAACTTTTATTTAAGATACAAACTTACTATCAAAAATTTAAAATAATACTTCAATCCGAGTTTTAATATAAAATACATTGTTCATCTTTATGCACTGTAAATTTTTAAAACAAATTGGAAGTTATCTTCACTATTTCACTTTGCCCCCCATTTAGTTACTTATAAAAGACGAAATGGTCGATATCACGAAATATGCCTTTAGACGATGCGACATTTACTTTGCCAATCTACAAGAAAGAAAACACGTTGCTATAGCCCTGAGATAATAAAACATCTTGTACATTCTTTAGGAAGAAAATTCAACCTCCATCAGATTGGAATGTTAAAGTAAACAACTTAATTATGAAAATTTGATTGTTGAGAAAGAGATAAATTTCCTACTTTATTAGAATGCGCTTCGTGTCACGTTGTCTAAGGAAGAGTGTCGCCGTACATTTAATTTAATTACGCATCGAACGCATTTGTTGAAAACTAGTCAATGTGAGAATGTGGCCAAAAAAAACTGTGTCACGCTTTGAATTGTAAAAATGCCAATCATGGGAAAATGAAAGCCGCAGTTCTTTGTTTGTATTTCAAATTCTGTAGCTATTTTCGTCAGCCGTTTTAGCATTTGGTTATGTAAATCGTTAAGAATTTCATCGTTTAGCAACAGTATATAAGTAATAATAATAATTTTATTGCCTAAAATGCGAAGTTCGTTAAAGATTCAACTTCAAGCATTTTAATGCGTTTTGATTCGTAACTGCCTTGGAGTTCCGCAGTGCAACAAATATTTCCCTAAAATACGCATTAATGCATAATATGCTGCTTTTGCTGTGTCGCGCTTCGTTTTCTCTGGTATCTGAGCCTACCAAGCTTTAGCAAGAAAAGCATTCCAAATTGAAGGCGAACTAAGCCTGAAATTTTTACCTATGCAAAAAAATGCACTGCTTCTTCCATTAAAAATTATTACACTCAAACCTCTTTTTGTGCGGTCTATTTTTTCTTTTTTTTTGTGCGGTTTATTTTTATATCTCGTTGTGCTAAGATTGCGATCATTGGATATAGTTAAATTCTCTGTTTAAAAATTCAATTAATAGCAAATTTTTATCATCTGCGAAGTTGATGTTAAAACCTCCACTCAAAATCATTGGCAAATCATCAAATATATTCACAATTTTATCTTGAAGTAATGCTGAAGCGTCTTTAGAATAAATACATACATTTTCATATAAAAAATCTTGTATTGCGCTTATAGGCTTCTCCGGTGATATGTGCTGTCCATTTGCAGAATGGAAAACACTTGTATCACCGATATCAGAAACGTTATTGCTTTCTCATCTCAAAGAATGCCCAAAGCGTCTGAAGAAATTTTTACTTCAAAGATATTATGTAAGCTTAAAAATGTTTTCTTCTGGAAAAGAAACGCACTGATCCGGGTGAGGATCGAGCTCACACTCCTTGAGCTTACTCAGGAATCGGATTATGAGTCTCACGCGCTTCTACCAGCGCTACTGAGGTTCGCAGTTTCCAACGAAAGCAACGAAGTAAAGGAACTATGAGAAGCCGCGCATGCACTGTATGGTTTTTCCCCACGTCAAAAATGCTCAACGCACCTAAAAAAGTTTTAACTTCAAAAAAAAAAAACTGATCTCAGTCAATATTTCACAAAGTAACTAATTTTTTAGCGAAACAAAAGCTAAAGATTCATTTTTTATTTCCTCATTTTATTTTTATGACATATCAATACACTGAGCGTTTCTCTGGTAAATTCTGTGCAGTCGATTGCTTTATTAACTGCGTATAATTTTCGACAAGTGTTCTTTTCCCTGCAGTAACACTCTGCTGGCAGAGAAACAGCTTTTACACAACAGTAAACACTAAGCTAAACAGACTATTATAATAGCGCCATTGTATGAATTTTGTAAACAATTTCGAACAAGTACTTGTAATAGTTGTGGTGAATCCATGACCTTTAACTGCAACTCCAAGTACGAACTTTAACTTAACTTACAAAAAAAGTCGCCATTGCTCTGAGCCACGCTTGTGGTCCGTCGCAACAGAGACGGTAACGGTCTACCACGTGTGTGCTCGCTGATAGAATAGCGATGTCTCGCGCACAAAAATGTTCCACAACCACAATTTGCTGTTTATATTTTTATTTTTCGCATTGCCTTTATTTAATAAATCTTTTTAGCTTTTCTAAAATAAACATGTGTTATTTTTAAGAAGTGTTCCCAGCATAGCAGTGGTGCACTTAGGGGCGGATACAGAAAATCCTTTCAGGGGGAGGGTCATTTCCCCTCCCATGAACGAACCTACGGTTTTGGGCACGAAAAGTTTCTGAAACTGCTTGGGGGCCAATAAAAGGCACCAAATCCGGCAGGAATAAGATACGTTATTGGGAATAAACGTGGTAAATTAATTTCATAAGCAATGAAGCAAAGTAGTAGTTCAAATATTTACTTTTAAAAATATTTAATGAAAGGGCAAAGATACTGTGATAGCTTGCATTTTATGTCCAGAAAGTGTTTGAACACAATGAGGATGGATACTGTTGTCGACGGTTTAAGGGGATCATAACTCCCATGACCCTCCCCTTGTATCCGCAAATCGGTGCACTTGAGAGGTGCACTTAACATAGTACTAAGTGTCACAGTATTTTTTTTTCCTTTTTAAAGTAGGATGGGTTGGCCTAAATGGAAACAGTATTTTAATATTTTAGCTTGTAGATACATCCTTTTCTTTTAAATGAATTGAAGGTAAAATTTTGTGCACTCTGTTCAAGACTGTGCCCTCTGAACGCAACTGGGTGTAAAATTTTTGGCTTAATGTTTTCTTGTTTTCGAATGAAATCATGGTTACTTTCACCCTGGAGACTAGGAAGTAAATGAAAGCAGTGATTTCTTTCCCCGTGAGGTTGATGTAGGTATATGATCGCAATACCCCCCACAGAATTAGCTTAGAAACTTAAGAATTTCTACGCCACGAATACTCAGTATTGTGCCCGCAAGTCGCATGCGACCTGCTGAATTCTCTTAATGTCATCTAAAATCGGTTAAAAATAAAAAAAAATTCAAAAAATTAAATTATGCTCTAAATGTATGTAAAATACTCACAGAATTGCTCTCATTTGTATCAAAATTTAAACTTTCAAAAACCTGAAGAATTGCAAATTTTCTTATTTCGGTCTACATCAGAGTGTGCCAGTATGGCGTAAATAGAGACACCTAGATTTCACATCAAAAATAGCAAGGAAAGGGAAATTTATAACTAAATGTTTTTACTAACCTTCCACATATAACAAATAAAACTTATTGAAACCAGTTTTTTTTTTTTTTTTTTTTTGCATTTGTCGACCTGCTGAAGAGGAAAATGTAAGGTCAATGAACTTTTAAAAACAACTTTTTTCTTGGTGTCACCTTCAAACAATGATGACGTCAACACAGTCGTTTTGAAATACGCGGGACACTTAGAAAGCCTTCCTTTATATTAATCAGTCTTTACTCTCTACTCAAAAACCGTAGTTACATAGTGTTACATGGTAACAAAATTTTATGACAAACTATCCCTATTACAGTTTATACACAGGGGCGGATACAGGGGGAGGGTCATGGCGTCATGACTCCCCCCCCCCCCACTAAACCGTCGACACTATTATGCATCCATTATTGTGTTCAAACAATTTATGAATAAAATGTAAATAATAACAGTATTCTTGTTAATGCATTTAAAAAATAAATAAATAAAATACGCATTTTAAATTCTATTTTTTCCCCACTGAAATTAATAAACAACGTTTTTTCCTATCTCGTGCATTATTTTTGGCCAGTTTGGGGCTTTTTATTGACACCCAAGCATTTTCAGAAATTTTTCGATAACGTAGGTTTTTTCGTTGCGAAAGGAGGGGGAGTCATTCTTCAGTTTAAGCCCCTCCCCATATAATGGTATGTATCCGCCCCAAGTTCGAACTCTACCCCAAGTTTACCCAAGTTCGAACTCTACTCGTCCATTGTTGTGAAAAAGAATCAGTACATAGGACATGAGTTCATCTGCTAAACATTTAATTTACAGTTAAAGTTATGTGTTAAAGCGTTCAAATCTTTTTATAAGCAAACTTGAAATTTTTGCTAATCGACAGTCGCATAATCAAATATTCGATTCACCTTCAACATGTAATCTGAATTTTGCTAAATTTCTATTACGTGCATCATTAATTATCAAAAATGTCGGAAATTAAGAACTAACTTGCAAAGTAAAATGCTGGAACGATCAGTGCCTTACCTTTCAAAAACAATGCTAACTACGGATGGGCACACAACGCACATGCCTCCTTTAAAATTTCAAAATGAAAAGTACACCATTTAAAATTGCTTTAAAAGATACTTTAACGGTACTTTTCTGCTATGAATACTGCAAACGTCTCAATGGTGCCAGGCGATTTATTGACTTCAATCGTAATCGTTTGCGTCACCGCTGCATTTGCTTCTCATCATTTAATGGAAGGGCTCGGGGCAAAAATGTAACAAGCCTGAAGGAATGACTTCTCGATCAAAATTTTTGTTTCTCAGAACTAAAATTGAAATCAATATGACAATGGATTGTGTCATTTGGATAAAAACATATCTGGTTTTAGCACTGCAGAATATTCAGGGTGTTCTGTTTTAACCTGCAAGGCCTTTATTTTCGCAACCGTTAATCCTAGATGCATACTTCCAGTTGCAAAAATGTTTAAAATCAGATGCAGAGTTAAGATATTGAAAATTTGAAGCAAAAATAAAAATAATTCAAAAAATACAAAATTTAACTTTTTATACGGGCCCCAGGTCCCCTGACTTATATTTAGGGAAATTTTCTCCATTGAAAAATCATTCCAAAAGAAGAAGTTTGACATTAATACGACCAATACTCACCGAGCTATGAAACGCAGCGTTTTGTAACTTACACCGCTTTAAACTCGCCATCAACAACACCTTTTGGGAGAAAATATAGCAGTTTATAAGGGTTTAAAAATATATGTATGCATACAGTGTGATTTGTCAAATTGTTCGAGGTTTTGCTGTGTGCTTTTGCGAATCATGGCATAACATTTGCATTTATTTTGGAATAGCAATGAAAAATATAAATACGTATTTACTTCGACAACCTGATATTCCTCTGAAAGGGCGATAAGTTCCAATCTCATCTTTTGTATGGTCCCTTAAGACTTTAAACTCGAATATCTGCTTGAGTTTTGGTCGCACAAATGTCAAGCTGTTTGTGTCAGTAATAGTTTTCAATGGAGATTATTTCTGTAAATATTAGTTAGGGAACCTGAGGCCCTTATAAAAACTTAAATTTTGTATTTTTTGGCTCATTTTAATTTTTGTTTCAAACTTTCACTATCTTAACTCTGCATCTGATTTCGAAAATTTTTTGATAGGGAAGTATACACCGAGGACTAACGGTTGCGAAAAAAAAGGTCTCTCAGGTTAAAACGGAATACCCTGTAGAAAGTATAATACCTTTGAGAAATTCTATAAATATTTTTTATAAGTTGAAAGTTAGCCTACTGAAAAATTCACATCATGTGGCATATCACATTCTTGTTCCGAGCCCTGCTATTTATATGGAATTTTCTTTTTTAATGCCGCTGTATTTATTTGGTGGATCATTTTGTGTTTTAGTTATACTGATAATGTTGTTCACTTAGTTGGTAGATTATTTTAATGAAACTTATCATGTTATTTAATAAATTGTTTTACTTAGTTCACGGATCACTTTAAGGGGAATATCATCTTATTTAATGGGATTTTTATCAGGGTGATTATTTTACTCCTTAATGACTGAATTAAATTATTTGGCAGATCATGTTTCGTTTTAATGAAAATAAAAATAGAAAAAATGAAAATTAATCGTAAAGATAAAACATGCACTAAGTACAGTAATTAAAACGGAATAGTACCACTTTTACCGGATTCATTTCTTTAATTTCATGAAAGATGTTTTTAATTCGAGAAATAAAGAAAAAAAAAGTTCGGAAACTCTTAATTAAAGCAACATATACTGTGACTCAAAAATATGATTTTTTAAAATCATTAAAGTCTACAATCATTCGCACGTGAGAACGAACGTTTTTCGACGAACTTAGGGACAGGATCACATTCGGGAATTTTAAACTGGCTAAATGGAACAACACTTTGGCATGTTTCAAAGCAAGACCTTGAATCTGAATAAAAATGGTGTGTCTGTACCTGTATACGCAAGTCTCTCCCCCCCCCCCCCCCCACCCGAAACGTTTGACATAACTTTTTGCGTTGTTCAAAAACATTCAGTTTTCATGCCTACGGTGAAAATCAAAGTTGTTTGAAATTAAATAATTTTCGCATAGGCTAAATCTTGCTGAGAAAACTGCCTGACTATCATGCGAAATTCTTAAAATTTAAAACGGTTAAAATTTTGCTTAAAAGAGAAAAGTTTCAAAATGACGTTATTTCCATGTGAATTAGGGTTTCCAATCCCGCTGCAATCTCAGTCCCGCGGGATTTCCGGATTATAAGGAGCCAATCTCGCGAGATCCCCGGATCCCGCGGGGTTGACTTTCTTCTTCTAATAGTTACATTTTTATGTCAAAAAAGATAAATTTTAGTTAAGAAAAATTAAGCTTTTATGTCAAACAGAAAAAGTTGTTCTTTTTAGGAAGGACTTTTTTTGTTACATAAATTAGTAGTTATCTCGAATTTCGAACACCAATTGTCGTGCATTACTATGCCACAACTCAATTAGCGACTACCATTTGGTAAGTAAAAGTGTGCTTTAAAAAACTCCAATGCGTCTTATAACAAAGCATCGCTCGTATGGCATGGAAAAAGATTTTTGAGCAAACAATAACGAATTTGATGACAAAGCCTGATGAGGCTTCACTGCAGTTGGTTTTATTGAGATGAAATAGTTGTGGACATTTAGCAAAAGATCCTGATAAACATTACCACCTTCTAAAATAGATTTTTCTTTTCCTATGATATGAATGGCATGTTAGAGGTTTTTACTCAACAACTTAAACTTTGGACGAAAACGATGTCTGTTTTGATTTGTGTATTATTCTATCCAATTAGACTTGCTTTGTTGCTTCATTAACGTTGGTCATTGCATCAGTGCATTTGATTCGCTACAACAGGGGATGAACGCTGATTGGGTCGCAGCCTCAGTAAAACACACTTTTTGAATAACTTCGCTCATTATACCTCTCACTTTAAAGAGACAATAACAAAACTTGAGCAGTTTGATGTACTGCACTGGCATGCGAGTGAGTCATCTGGTGTTTCATAAAGATTTTTGTCACCTTTTTTAGAGTTATGCAGAATATTGAAGATTGCTCAGCTAAGAATTAAATAAATACCTTTGTGTGGATAAGTAAAAGTAAATCAACAACGTTCTATATCAAAAAATAAGCAGATTACTGCAGACACGTGTTTTGGGGCTACAAGGACCCTCTTTTTCAATGCTAAATACTGTGTTTTTGGATGAAAAGAAGTCTTTTATCAGATCTTTTTGCATCCAAAAGCTCACTATTTTGAATTGAAAAGGGGGTTCCTTGAAACTACGAAACACGTGTCTGCAGTAATCTAATAATTTCGTGCTATGAAACGTTTTTGATTTCTTTTATTTCTCATCCAACATAATTTTTAAGGTACAACCTACATTTATAATATTAGCTTCACGATGACAAAGACATCGAAAAGTACTTTCTACAGGTTAGAGAGCATAACTAAAAAATGTCAGGTTTTTTATTACTTTCTTCTTCGGAAAAAAAATAATGTGCACTTTTAGTAAGGTAAAGGTTTTGAGCGCATTCCTTAAGTTTACAGAAGCGTTCAAACATTGCATTTAGGCTTCTCCACTGGATTTTGCACTCTGCAATACAGTTTCTCAATTTCGTCTAAAGCCTATTTTTCAAGGTTTTAATATGTGGTAATGGTTTTCGAAAACGTATTTATTTTTTACACATTTTCGCAATTGCTGAACGTATAAACACTGAAACCTCAAACTAGAAGACCACTTCATTCTCAGAAAAATATTATTTTCTATTTTATTATTTTCTTGAATGGTAAATCCACAGTTCATAATGTGAGACAAAGTTTTCTTGCTCTTCTTGTAGATATACAAGAAGGTGATTAAAACTTCAGACGATACTTGTAAAAATATTCTTTTTATGGGCGGCAAAAGTTGGAAAATGGTTGCATGGAAAATCCTTGCGGGATTAGAAATTCCGTGGAAGTTTACTCTCAATTCTGCGGGATTAATCCCGCTAAAGACCTTGCGGGATCACGCGGTATTCGGGATCGGGATTACGGGATTGGAAACCCTAAATGTGAATGCAAAAATTTTGATTTTATTCGGCCGGAATACTGCATATGAACAGGTGAGAATGATAATAGTGTTGGGCAAAATTTTTACAATTTGAGTTAATAACAGATTTAGGAACTTCTTTATAACCTCTATTAAGTGTACCAATTAAACGAAAAAACATTAAATTAATTGGCAATCTGGATCCGATAAAATTTATCCAGTAACCTGTGCTGCTGCTCAAGTGAAAGCCATTTTCAATGAAACTGACTAGACCAGCAGCTTGAAAGCTAAGTGCATTTTAAATTTATAAGTCCTTGTCGGCGTGTACGTTTTTTTAAAGTCACTTCAAATTAAGTTACAAGTAACTTTTAACAAATTTCATTCATAATAATCATAATAAGTACATCGCTTTTAATATACCTTCTGAAGTCAAAATTGCCTAATCTCGTCTTTTTGAATAAGTTTTCTTTGAACTGTTTAAGATGTAACGAAAAATTGTTCAAATCCGAAAGTAAAATATCGGAATGACGTGCTCTCGCCGAGAGCTTTCGAACAAAAAGAAAGTTTGCTCCAATAAGACTATTCCCTAAAAGCCACTGGGGGGAGGATGGGGGCAGATAGACCAACGGACGAACAGACCAGCAGACACACATCTTCTTCATCTCAAAACCCTGCTTTCGAATTTCCAATTTTTCAATATTTGTATAATTATTCTTTGTTTTTGTGTTTTTTTTGTTCTTTGGGATATTTTTACGACGCATTAAGCCTTTGTTCGTGTTTTTTTCTTCTTTCGTTTACTTTTTCGGGAAAATAGGCTAAAAGGTGAAGTTACTGAAAGACTAATTGATTGTCAATAACTCAGTTTGTGAAATATGAGTAGCGAACTAGTAACTCATACTTATAGCCGTGGTAATTATAACTACAAATTCGTTTTGCCTCATTCATTTCAAAAATAACCTTTAGTATGTAAGCCAGTTTTAACTAAAGTAAATTATTAATTTTTATTTGGATTTGTATTTACTAAATGAAACCAACCACCCACCAGGGATTTAATGTATCTAGCAAAGCTTTAAATTTAACTTACTTTCCAATATATTAGACCCTCATTATGTTTTCGTTACGGTTCAAAAAACCTTTTTACATATTTCGAGAAAAGTCGTAAGATTTAAAACTAAGAAAAAATAAAATAATTAATGGTCTACGATTTCAAATTACTTCTAACTAAAATATGTTTGGGTTTAATGTTTTAGAAGGTTTTTGCTAATTTACTGCTTGAAATATTTAACCACAGGGAATTTCTTGTGGAGCACGCATTAACACGAATAATTGATGAACTGTTACCATTGGTGTTACAAATATCAAATTCTTAAAATATTAATAAGTCTCTGGTAGCGTTGAGAGAAACATTTTTCATAAGAGCATTTTTTGCTTCGTAGTTAATATAAGAGTTAAGTTTAAAATAGTGTGTTGTAAATAATGTTTTTCATTTTTGCTAGAAATATGTCTAAACAAGAAAGAAATAATATTAAAAACTCTGTGTTAAAAGTAAAGAAAATGCAACATTTGAGATTGTAATGCATCGTTTGAGTTTTCCTTTTTTGTAAATACTGAATCCAATTAGATTTTGAACTCTTACAAATCAATACTTAATGTGTGTGTTTTTTTTTTTTTTTTTTTTTTTTTTTTTTTTTGAGGGGGGAGGGTTGTTTTAGAAATTTCACTTTATCTAGTTACAGAATTATTTAAATTAGCTTTAATATCGTTCATTACATCATGTTTTCAAACAATATGCGCTCTTTTAGTAAAAATGAAAATTTTGCATTGCAATTTACCCTTTTTTGAGAAAATTAATACATAGGAAAATGTGGGGCAAAGCAAAGTAGTTCAGATTACCTTTTTTTCAAAATGAACAAATTGAATTTTTTTTTAAATTACAGTATATATAAAGAAAGAATTCTTTAAGAAATTGCTGTTAATTGTCATTTATTTTTTCCTTTTTTGATTTTTCTCCTTTAAAATAAATATGTTCTTCATCGTTTTAAACATTACAACATCTTAACAGTATCTTTTATGCAGGTGTGCATATTTCGTACTGATTAGATAATTTAATTATTGCTTTATGTAAAAATTTGCATCATGGTTTTGAATATTACGATTAATTAGTTTTATTTTAGTATCATTTTCAGTATGAATGAAAAATCTGAAAAGATAGGCTCAAATTTACGAAACTTATAACTTTTAGGAACTTCGAGTAATCACCTGACTGCAATCCTTGATTAAGAATACTTTTATTTGTCAGAAACGGTTTCAAGTTATTTTGTATATCCATTCATTTTTGAAAAAAAAAAAAAAAAAAAAAAAACACTCTTATACTAAAGTAAGACAAAACAACGTAGAAGAAGCACAAATTTGTAAATTACAGCAGACACGTGTTTCGGCGTTACAGGGAACGCCTTTTTCAATGCAAAAAATAATGAGCTTATGGATGAAAAACATCCGACAAAAGCCAAGAGCAGATAAGCATGCAGCTTAAAAGATAAAAACAGCGGATTAGCCAAACACCAATGACAAAGTTATAAACCGATCAGGAACCAATAGGAATGCAAGCAAAGGCCAAGAGCTTTCTCTTAGGTTCGAACCCAGAAAGAAAGAATTCAATTGGACAAAGATTAAGCCGAAGCTTTAACAAAAAGAAAAGAAATTGTCAGTAACCGTGAACCGCAAGAAAGGAAAAGCTGAATGGAAAACCATGAAATAAAATAAACAGAAACAAAAAATATTCGAAAAAAGGAAAAATAAAGATAAATAGAAGAAAATTGGGGGGCGGGGTGTCAATCAAGACAAAAAGGTAAAAATAAAAGAAGATCGATAAAAAAAAAGGGGGGGGGGATGGGGAAAGGACAGTATTAAAGATATGGGAGCCAAATGTTAGAAAAATATGGAACTGCACTAAGATCGTTAACTAAGTTAGAACTGTTCCTCAAAATATGAAAGGATTCCCAAAAGTCAAGATCTGATGAATTGGGGCATTTTTGGATAATCTGAAAAGAGTTAAAATCAAAAGAGTGATTCGAATCCCAACAGTGTTGAGCAATACTAGACTTATTCAATTGTTGTTTTTTCACATAATTTTGATGCTCTTTCAAGCGAATTTTTAAAGCACGCCGAGTCTGTCCAATATAGGCAAGTTTACAACTACAATTAATTCTACAAATTCCACAACAATTAAGAGGGTGAGTAGGATCTTTAAGAGAAGAGAATGAAAGTTTATTAATAGGAGAGAACACCACCTGGAATTGGAAACGTTTTAGAATCTTAGCAACCTGATAGCTTACAGATGGAAAGAATGGCAAAACAACCAAATTCTTTCTGATGAAGGTTCGGTTAAGAACATTAGTTTGGGATTTATTTGAAAGTTTTTTATAAATGGAATCAATCAAAGTTGGCGGATAGTCTCTATCAATTGCCACAGCTTTAAGATAATTAAGTTCCACTTTGAGAAGTTCCGACGAAGAACAAATATTAATTGCGCGATAAACAAAAGAATTGAAAGCAGAATATTTTTGACTTGGAGGATGAGACGATAGTCTATGAGGAGGTAAAGAAACAGCAAAAGGTTTGCGATAAACAGTAGTTTCAAAACCAATTTCAGTACGAGAAACAAGTGCATCAAGAAATGAAATGCAATTATTCCGTTCTTTCTCACAAGAAAACTGAATATGAGGATCAATGGAGTTTAAAATAGATAAAACCTCATCACCCTCAAACTGATTCTGGTTCATTAGAACAAAACAATCATCAACATACCGAACATAAAATTGAAACTGCAGTTTTTGGAACAGCTTAGGTTAAGCTGTTCTTGTCAGTTTTCTTGTGAGAAAGAACGGAATAATTGCATTTCATTTCTTGATGTACTTGTTTCTCGTACTGAAATTGGTTTTGAAACTACTGTTTATCGCAAACCTTTCGCTGTCTCTTTACCTCCTCATAGACTATCGTCTCATCCTCCAAATCAAAAATATTCTGATTTCAATTCTTTTGTTTATCGCGCAATTAATATTTGTTCTTCGTCGGAACTTCTTAAAGTGGAACTTAATTATCTTAAAGCTGTGGCAATTGATAGAGACTATCCGCCAACTTTGATTGATTCCATTTATAAAAACTTTCAAATAAATCCCAAACTAATGTTCTTAACCGAACCTTCATCAGAAAGAATTTGGTTGTTTTGCCATTCTTTCCATCTGTAAGCTATCAGGTTGCTAAGATTCTAAAACGTTTCCAATTCCAGGTGGTGTTCTCTCCTATTAATAGACTTTCATTCTCTTCTCTTAAAGATCCTACTCACCCTCTTAATTGTTGTGGAATTTGTAGAATTAATTGTAGTTGTAAACTTGCCTATATTGGACAGACTCGGCGTGCTTTAAAAATTCGCTTGAAAGAGCATCAAAATTATGTGAAAAAACAACAATTGAATAAGTCTAGTATTGCTCAACACTGTTGGGATTCGAATCACTCTTTTGATTTTAACTCTTTTCAGATTATCCAAAAATGCCCCAATTCATCAGATCTTGACTTTTGGGAATCCTTTCATATTTTGAGGAACAGTTCTAACTTAGTTAACGATCTTAGTGCAGTTCCATATTTTTCTAACATTTGGCTCCCATATCTTTAATACTGTCCTTTCCCCATCCCCCCCCTTTTTTTTATCGATCTTCTTTTATTTTTACCTTTTTGTCTTGATTGACACCCCGCCCCCCAATTTTCTTCTATTTATCTTTATTTTTAATTTTTTCGAATATTTTTTGTTTCTGTTTATTTTATTTCATGGTTTTCCATTCAGCTTTTCCTTTCTTGCGGTTCACGGTTACTGACAATTTCTTTTCTTTTTGTTAAAGCTTCGGCTTAATCTTAGTCCAATTGAATTCTTTCTTTCTGGGTTCGAACCTAAGAGAAAGCTCTTGGCCTTTGCTTGCATTCCTATTGGTTCCTGATCGGTTTATAACTTTGTCATTGGTGTTTGGCTAATCCGCTGTTTTTATCTTTTAAGCTGCATGCTTATCTGCTCTTGGCTTTTGTCGGATGTCTTTTCATCCATAAGCTCATTATTTTTTGCACTGAAAAAGGCGTTCCCTGTAACGCCGAAACACGTGTCTGCTGTAATTTACAAATTTGTGCTTCTTCTACGTTGTCTTGTCTTACTTTACTGTTCAGCACAAAGGTATTTATTTATCTCACTCTTATACTGTCTGACCACGGATTGTATGGAAGGACAAACATCTGTTTTACAGCTGTAAATGGACGAATCTATTATTTTTTAGCGATGCCAACTGTAGCACAGTCAGAGTCTCATTCAAATGAGCGGAATACCGGCTTCAAATTTTTACTTTTCCCCTCTTTTAGATAGATTCGTCTTACCTGGACGTTTGAAAATTCCATGCAATCCGTGGCTGGACAGTACCAACAATTTCTTTTAAAAAATGTAAATGTACTAAAATTAGTTACAGTTCACCCTGATGGTGAAAAATCTCGCAAACATTTTATTCCGAATCTTTGCATTAGAAATGGGTTCTACTGTGATGTGATGAATTTCAAGTCGACTCTAATTTTAGAAATACGAAAAGAAAGAAAATCGCCAGTCAAGATATGACCGGTGAAAACTTCTTCTACATTTGAGCGAAGCATTGCTTCTTCGGCGCTATTTTAATAGTTGAAATTTTACCCTAACTCCAGTAGACAGAGTTAATTGTTGACCACTTCTTCGGTTCCAAATTCTCCTTAAATTAGTCTTACCAGTAAAACAGTTAAGTTACCGGATCCAGTTCTGCCTTGTCAAAATAAAGCAAAATTCAACGAGTCGAAGTCAGTCATTTTCTCTCCATGTCTTAATTTACGTTACAGAGTCAGAGTCTGACTAATTTTGCGCTTCAAGAGTCGGAGTCGACGGCCCTTCTAGGAGTTGGTCATCAAAAGCTATTTGTTTGAGTTGAAGCAAATCTGTCTTTAGGTTTGGGATCTCCATTGACTTATTTTCCCCATAGGTGCTAATGTTAAAGGTTTTGAACTGTTCAAAATTGAAAGAAAAATATTTTAAGTCAAAAAGTGAATTATGGGAATGAGATGTCTTCGCCGAGATCTCCCCCCCCCCCCAAAAAAATGGACTCAAACGTTAATAGGGGGAACAGACAGACAGACCGACATATCTCCCCATCTCAAGACCTTACTTTCCATTTTTTATTGCTTCGATATTTATTTAATTATTTTATTTATTTTGGATTTTGTTTTTTTAGAGATATTTTTAAGATGCATTAAGTCTTCTTTCGTGTTTTTTTCTTCTTTCTCTGACTTTTTCTGGGAAAGTACGCTAAAAATGGGTTAGAATCTCAAATTTTTACTTAAAAATTGGAAACTAAGCAAAGGATCCATATTGGACATTTTTAAAACCATTATTTAAAAAAAAAATATGTATTCATTTATTTTTTACAAAAATTTAAAGAAGAGCCTTTTAGTCATTCAAAAATTGAAAGAAAATTCGAGAACGTTTTCCAATTTTTCGAGAAAAAAAAATCGGAAATGCAAAGCTTTTATTCTCACATATAAATAATTTTCATGATTAAGAACTATCGCAACTCTTAATCAAGGTTCCGCCATTACGCTTTTTGTTAGTTATTGATTTTATATATAAGCTGAGTTAATGTCAATAAAACTGTCTTTTTAATTTCTTGTAGCCTTATAACATAGGTGTTATTTTAAACAGACTTATTACTGCGCGATCGAAATAGGGATATTCATGAACCGAGAATTCGACCTTTCCCGCAATTTTCATAGTCGATCCTTTATAGTAATTAAACTCGTTAATTAACGTTCAGACAATTTATCATTAAATCTCAGCGGATCAGTATATTTTTTTTTTCATTATTTTTTAGTGTTTCATTAAAAAGGTTGAATTTGAAACGAAAAAAAACACTTCCCGACTTTTGGTAGCCCGAAAACTTTTCGGATGTTTTGCCCCACGTAAGAGTCAATCCTCCAACTTAGAACATCGATTTTTATGAGCGAGTACATACGATGTGGAGTGTTTCAATAAAAGTTACGAGACTTTTTGAAAGATCCATTAGAACGATCGTTTGACGTTTTTCTTCCGTCGTGTTGATGTTTTGGTAGCGATCCGTGTTGCAAATTCTGAAATCTGGAAGTGTGCTTGTCCCGGTGTTTCCGAGTTTGAAGTTCTACATTGGGTTAAGAACCTTTTTTTTCATATTAACAAGCACTCGTTTATTATTCTAAACCATTTTTTGTGAATATTTCTTTGAATCTTCAACGTTTTACGTCTTTATTGATGGAGCACCAATGAGGTAGTGAGAAGCAAAGGGAAGCAAGTGGCAAAATTAGAAATTTGGAGATAACACCTTCTCTGTCTTAGGGTAAGAGATATTACTAGTAGCCCTGGTAGGTGTTGCTGTACAGCATGATTTAGAAAAAAATTCAATGAAAGCCCACCTAGGATCTGGTCTTTAAACGCGTTTTACTAAAAACTTGAAAATGTCTACTTGCATCCCTTTGCTTCTCACTGCCGCATATTTAATTGAAGAATTGCAAAAAACTACTAGGTAGGCGAATATGAGGCAAAATAAAATAGTTAAGATCTTACTTTTTTCGAAATGAACTAGCGGGAAATTTTTTCTGAAAATTACGATACACGAAGAAAGAACAGTACATTTTGCAATAAAACTTTCATTGAAACATTATTTTTGATTTTTGGAAGTAAATTTTCATTAGCATTTTCACTTAAAAAAATTATGGGGCAAAGTGAAAATGAAATATTTTTTTAACGAAATATTTTCTATTTAATTATTAAAGATATTTTTGATAAAATAAAGGAATGAATGAAAAAATGAAAAGGAAACGAAACAATGAACGAATAAATAAATAAATAGAAGAATTAAATTAGTTGAAGAAATAGTGAATGAATAAATAAATTAGGGAATTATTAAATGAAGGAATGTATAGTAAATAATTAACGATTCAGAGTAAATATAAATAAGTTTAATATTGAATAAATAAATACTGCATTGAATACTAGGTCTCAATTCATACTTAAAATGTTGATAGCAAGATCTTTATCATTTTATAATAACAAAAATAATTTTTGACTTTAAAAATATCACAATATAAGTATCAATTTCTGGAAATTGCTTCTACTCTCGTATTCATTGATTTTCAGAAGTATTTTTTCTTGACTGGAATAGACTATATGTGTTAATACAAAGTTGATATATTACTAGATAGGTGGCGTTAAAAGCAGAGCATATATTTCACCATTTCACTTTGCCCCACATTCCCCTACTTGTGATTTCGTTAAGTGTTTAAAGGTGCTTAATTTCCTTTTAGAAACTATTTCTTTTTGTCATTTCTTTTAACTACGGCGATTTTCTCTGTGCGTTCGCTGATGATTTCACGTGAGGTGCGAACCAATCAAATTTGAAAAATTAATTTCCTTTTCTTGTTTCTTCACTAAACTAACATTGGAAGTAAACAGTGTTTTTTTTTTTTTTTTTTTTTTTTTTTTTTTTTAGAGGTATATAACTTTAGGTTCAAATAAAACACAGTTAAATGATATAAATCGCCATGAATTTGGCTTTATTCGAAACATGATTCTTTGTCATTTTATTTAAATCTGATTTCTGGTATATGGCCACTTCGGCTGGCTTGGAGAACGTCTAATCGGGAAGTCCAATTTTCTATCACTTTTTGCAGCAATGGGGGCCGTATGTGAGTGATATGTGGCGAATGTTCTTGTCCAAGGCGTCAATCGTCTGTGGCTTATCGGTGTAGACCTGAGACTTCACACAGCCCCACAAAAAAGAGTCCAGCATAGTTAAATGGCATGATCTCGCAGGCCAATTCACGAGCCCATTAAGCGAAATTATTCTTTCAACGAAAGTTTCTTTCAATAAATCAATGGTGACACGCGCTGTGTGGCGTGTTGCACTGTCCTGTTGTCTATTCATGATGAAATGGCAAACCAAACGAAACACAAAACAAGTGACAACTATCAAAATGGCCCAAAGATCAAACAGGGTTCCCGACTTAAAGTTCTATACCTCTAAAAAAAATACGCTTAATTTCCAGGAATCGTTACAAATAAGTATTTTTTGATATCGTACCAAAACTTGCTTAAAGAAAAAAAAAAACGCACTAGGGTAAACACACCGGTAGTGGCCAGTGCTTCAGTAGTGACCACTTCAAGGTTTATAGTTGAAAAATTGGATTCCAGGTTTCCCAATGCACGTTTAATGCTCTTTTGAACCCATTGGGAGACCTGGAATCCTCTTTTTTTCAAATATAAACCTTGAAGTGGCAACTAATGAAGCAATGGCCACTACTGGTGTTTTTTACCTTACTTTACAAACTATAAAAAGAATTTAGTGGCTACGGTAGCTTCGTAAGTTTTAGCGTGTTAGTTCCAGCTACTGCTTCAGGCAGCTGAGAGTAACAAAAAGCTGTGATTACACATACCAATCAGAGAACAGCAGCGAAACAAAAATCAAAATTTATCTACAATAGGTTTCGGTTTTAAATTGAGCCTTTGCTCATGGGTCCCGTAGTATTCCAATATTTCGTTTAACTACTACACTGTAAAAAAATATGTGTTACCTGTATTAATGGTTGTAACTTTACACGAACTCTGAAGTGTGTAGCATCGTTTTAAAAACTCAAATTGTTGGAGGAACTTGGCACTATGGTTTCAGTAGAATTCAAAGCGCATGCGTAAAGTTAATCAGCTCAGAGCAGGTAAACTTTTCTAAGTGACACGAAAACTGTCCTTGGTGATAAAAGCGGCTTTTTCTGCGACACTCACGTCGCGTGTTTGGAGCCCACTCAGGTCATTTCCTCTCTTAGTACAAAAAATATATATATATTGCTTGTGTATTAAAAGAAATAATAGGTGAATGAGTAAAATTGTGTACATTGGTGATAAAAAGCATGAACGTGATAAATCGTTGAAGAAAGTCAGATGAAAGCTTAAATTTTTCTGACGTGCAACCTTTCTAGCAATTACTGTGTAAGCATACAGAAAATACTGGTGTAATCTTACGGAAAAATTAGTGAAACATTACGCTCTAGTTATATTAGCATGGTGTAACCTTCCACAAGCGATGTGAACTTTACACATATCAGTTGTTACTCCAGAGCAGTGGAGGCAGCTGAGCTGCCACTGATTTTATGGGGAGTAAGGTTACACAATTTTTTTTTTTAGTGTAAAGTGAGATAAGATTTAAAGAAAAAAAGCAGCAACTTGTTTTATGACGACCTTTATCTTCAGTCTCACACACATACATACATTTATATTCTTTGTTTTATAAATATCTTTATGTCACAATTGAGCATTAATTTTGTAATGATTTATAAAAATCTCGAACGAACTTAAACATCAGCTAGCAAATTTTTTTTTTTGATTTTCTTCCTTTTTTCGCTGTTAAGAAAAAAATTAAGAGCTTTCTTCCCTAATTGATCACTTTCGTGTTCGAAAAATAATTATAACAAAATATTTCAATCAATATTTTTTTCGTCAGTTTTGCAATCAACTATAATAAAATAGAAGTTGTTCTACCAGATAACAGCAGCACGAGTTTTTGACGCGGAATCGAACTGAAACTAACATGCCGTCTTCTTTCTTCGCTGAAAAAAAAAAAGACGAAGCTTTCTTCCTCAATTGACTACTTTTGTACTCAAAAAATAGTTTCAACAAAATTCCAGTCAATATTTCTCCGCTAATTTTGCATTCAACTATAATAAATTAGAAGTTAACTTGTTGTTTCATCACTAGATGGCAGCACGAGGTCATGGAAACGGACTGAAATTATTGCCTCGTGTTTTATGAGTTTGTAACAAGTTTTAGCAAAATGCACAATTGAAAACATAACTCAATGTGGTTTAAAAATCCCCTCATTGTTTTACAATAGATTACTAACTTATTACTTTACTATTTATTACTTTACGTTATTACATTAACTAGCAATACAACGTACAAAACATATTGCGTCGAAATTACACGTCAATTTTTTGAGGTGAAGGCTCGCTTTTCTTTATACAGCAACAATAAAATAAATAAACAAACATTAAACCCCTACTTTTGTTCAACGTCCAATAAACGTATGAATATAATGTATGAATTTACTTCAAAATAAAAGTTTTCATTATTATAGTTATATTTTTTAAGTTTTGCGAAAGACTAATACAATTAAAGAATGATTTATAGCAAAAACATGGTTTAAAATTTAAAAAAAAGCAACAAGGATACGATTTGAAACGTAAAAACAATGTACTGGATTAATAAAAATAAACATCCGTAATTGAGCCTAAAATGCAGCTTTGAAAAAAGTGCTTCTATATTGGGAGGATGTGTTTACAAAAGTTTAACTCGAGGCGTGCGTGATGAAAACCATTTTTAGCGAAATGGCAAACTTTTCGATGACATGGGTTCTAGCATAAAAACTCAGCTGAGTAGCCATTGCTACATTAGTGATGTTTTTGAGTGATGGGAGACATTTTCTAAACTAAATAAAAAGAAAAACATTCATGTAAGGCACGTTTCGCTTTTAAGAATGCATTTTCTGGGGATGAGAGAAAATGTTTCTATTTTTCAAAAGAATGTAGTTCTAAGTTGAAATACAGAAACCTCGTGAAGAGTTTATAAAAATGAAAAAGTTTTAAAAAACGGAGAACTTCATAAAATTCAACTTACGAAATAAAACTAATTTAATATCTTTCAACCGAATTTAGTCGGTTCCTTCACTCAGAAAGTTCTGAGGCAAGAACATGGAGAAAGAATCCAAAAGTTCTGAAATTATTATGTATCGTCACCCTTGTGGTGATGTTTGAAATTAAACTACTGGTGAGTGGAGCAGGGGCACCCCAAACTTAAATTTTTGGGAGGGCGGAAATTCTCACTTTGACGAACGGTGCTCCAACTTTTGCCGAATGATGATAATCTTGCCGAATTTAAATCCAAATTTTGGCGAGTGGAAAGTTGGCCAAATCGGGTCAACTTTCGGTTAAGTTGACCCCAAAGATATTGCGCAATTAAAAGTTGATGCACTAACAATTTAACTCGATAAGTGATAGAAACGGTTATCGAGTTAATCCTTGGCTGGACTGTTTTGAGTTTGGCATAAGGATAATTTAGACAGAGTTACGGTAATCTAGTCGTGATGAGTTTTAAAAGTTTAGGCAACAAACCCTTTCTAAAAGGCCTATAGAAATGTAAAATGTTAAGAAATATATTGGGTCATAAAAACTAAAGTTCCATTAAAATTTAAACGAATCTGCCAAATACGTTTTGAAAAGTCGCTAAATGTACTAACAGTTAATTTAAAATGTCAAACAGTTTTGCCAACTTCATTAAGTATCACCAATCTCTTAAACCTTGAAATTGATTTGTTAATTTTTTTCACAAAAAATTCATCATTGATATTATTTATTTTTGTCTCAGGTAACGGTTAAAAGTTACGTAGGGGGAGGTGGGGTGCATTGGACCGCGTGGTACGTTGGACCCGTCTCAATTATTTTAATACTATTGATATTTTTTATTTTATGACCAACAAACAGCACCTATGGTCCTACAATTTCTATAATGAAATCACATGGTACAGTTATATTGAACAAATTTTATTCCAGAAAGTGTTATATAAGTAGTCCTGAGTAATTTTCGGAAAACTGTAACTTTATTATATATATTTTTTAATGATTTCCATCAAGATTGCGGGAAAAAAAATTGAACTCCTTTCTTAAAGTAAGTTCCTTTAGTTTTCATAATAATTGACTTTTTTTTTTTTTTTTTTTTTGTCAAAAAGAAAAAAATTATGGCAGCACTTTTTCAGATAAAGAAGGTGGGGTAGGGTGATTCACTCTTTGGGTGGCATGTTGGACCGGACCAACCTACTCCACTTAATTTGAAAACTTTTTTCTCTTAAATCTCAATAACTATAACAATATTCTAAGTGTTTGTATATTATACATTAATTTCATTTCATGTTACACATGTTTTGAAATAATAATAATGAAAACATACTTCAAAAAAGGCAAAGATATATTTTATAATTATTTAACAAAAAATATACTAAATTAATTTCACCAAAAGATTTATTTCATATCTCTGCACTTTTTTACCATTTATATTTTCAAATATACTTTAAATTTTTGCAGACAATTGTTTTCTAAGAGATAAATATGAAATACATGCTATAATAAAGCTCTTGTATTAAACAATTTTTTTTTCTTTTGCTTAACAAGCATTCTGTATAGAAACAAAATAAAACAAACAATTGATTAAAGAAATAAAAAAATTACTTTTACTTAAGATTATCAAATTTTTGTTTATAGAACACAAAGATATGCTAACTTAAAGCTGCCAATTTTAATGTATTTTTTCTTTGAGGTATATGGTATTAGTATAACAGGATTCTTTCTTTTTGGAATTGCTTCAAGCAATTCAATGCAGAAGAAAAGAGATCCCCTCCTAGCAGATATTGATGTAACTTTGCATAAAAGTAACCTATGATTTATCCTTTCAAAACCCAGTCCAATAAAAGTGCTACATCCAAAGCTCAAGAAGTAGCACTTTTATGTTCCCAGATATAATTTAATGCATCTTTAGTTAACTTTAATCTGCACTGATTGTCTCACGAATATTCAATAATTGATTTTTCTTTTGATTTTTAGAAAATAATTGTGTATTAATGGTGAATACTTATTGCCATTAGTACACAATTATTTTCAAAAATGAAATACTAATTGCTATTAGTACACAATTATTTTCTAAATTGATTTTAATTGGTAAATCATTTTATAAAATAAATGATTTGTCAATTAAAATCAATTTAATATGTTATATTGATCTTTAAACTTAATATTTTTACTCTATACACCAAAGAGAATAAGGTTGTTACAAATTTTGATAGTATTTATCACTAAAATCGTAACAAATGTTGTTTGAGTTTTGCGATCCAACGTGCCCCACCAGGCGGACCTAAAGCCCTCGGATCCAGGGCTTTAGGTGGACCAACGTACCCCACCCTCAGGGCACGTAGGTCCATTTCACAAGATTCCGTTAAAAAATTAGTGTAAAAAAAGTTCATCGATTCAACACTTCCAAAAAAATCTGAAGTGTTGAGAAGTGTTTAGTGAAACGTATTGTAGAAAATCAAACTACTCGTTAAATTTTTTGATGAGATAAAAAATAATAAGTAAAAAGGCGGATCAACGTGCCCCACCTCCCCTTATGCTTTGCCTTTTTTGATTGACTGTTTAATTGATCTTAATTGCTATCTCACCTGCGAGTGCCTACGGCAATGTGCACGTTTATTTGACTTTTATTAGTAGACATAGAAGTACAGCTAATTCTTTAACTGCATAATCTTACATTATTATGGAGTAGGATATGAAAATGCCACTTCTCTTGCTATTTATGTTCACTGTGATCAACCATAGGCTGAACTTACGTCAGCACTGTTTCCTTTCTAAGAACGAAAATTGCATACATTTTACCAGTATAAAAAGTATCGACAAAGCAAAAGTCAATGTGTAATACTGTACTCTGTGTCATGAGAAATGAATGCAGAGTTCAATAACGTAACGTATGACGCTTAGCAATACAGTTAAACAGCATACGACACTTTTGGTGGTCTAACATTTTAGCTTCGTCTTTTCTTTCTAAAATCCGATTAAAAATCTATAATAATAATATAAACGGTATTCCATGAAAAACAAAAAGTTAGCTTTCTTTTCTGTAAATTTGGTGCGTGTGAGAAAGTTTGGGCTGAGGCGGTAAGAACCAATTCAGTCGACGAGAGCAAAAACAACTTCAGTCACAAAAATTCGAAAATTCGTTTTTCATGGAAACAAGCTCTGGGAGGCGTGTTCAGTGCAAAAACCACGACACTCAGATTAGTAGTTTGAAAGATAAGGGGCCTCACTTTTGAACGTACAGAACGCTTTAAACGTTTTTAGTACAAAGTTAGCTACCGGCACTGAATTTTGTAATAACCTTCCACTGTCGTTGTTAGCCTATATTCCTAAAGACTGTTAAGTTTTTTTAAATTCATGATTTCTTATGATTTTGTAATTTTTTACAACGATGTATGGTTAAAAATGATCTATTGCAAAAGCTAGATAATGTTTTGAATTCCTGTGTGTTATAATGGTAGAGCAACCGTTACTTCATTTCTAATGAAATCGTGAATAAATATAAATTTTTAATGTATGATAACTTTTTTTATAAGTCTAAACACCGGTTGAGTGCAAAAGCAGCGTAACTCCACTTTACATTTGAAATTTTCCTGAGACCGATATTAAGAGAAACTACGTAATTGTTGCATGACCGCAACATAAATGCCTGTAGTGACGAAGGAAAATAAATGTTCGTTTATTTGATAATTTGAAGGAGTAATGACGTTTTTTCTCTCTCCTGCAAAATTTGAAGTTCTTTACTTACATAGTTTTGGCACTCACCAATTCAATTGTTACAAAACTAAATAAAGTTCACCAACTGACCTCATTCAATTCGAACATCATCGCTCCTTCAGGGATGAAACAGTAAATGAAGCAGTAATTCTTAATGTTTACTTTCGTCATCGTCTTCTAGTGAAACAAGTTATAGACTGGTTGAGAGACTCAATGGAGTTTTATATTTTCTAGAAATATTGCCTGCAGTCGTTTGCTTTCTGAACGAGTCATGCATTGTTGTTTATTACAGTTTATGTTACGAGGTCAAATTGGGAAACTTTTTGTTTTGTGTATTTTAGGCTTTCTCTTTCAATCTAGCTGCAATGCTCTAATCTCGATTATAACAAAGGAATGTCAATGGCGAAGACAATGAAATCTGTTTCAAATACAATTTGAGGTATCAGAATAAATTGGAAAGTATATTCGTCGAAGCCAGGGGCGGCATTTCACCATTTCATTTGGGGGGACGAGTTTCTTAAATATGTATAACCCCAAAGCGAAACCAAACACACATTAGCTAACAAGAAGTTGTCATAAAATCGGTTTAATATGAATAAAATTAGTGTTTAGAAACAATTAAAATTTTGATTCATTGACTAAAAAGTTATCATACAAAACATCTTGCTACTAGTTTTTATATCTTTTGGAAAAGTTATAATGCTTGATTTTTGGAATTCGGAAGAGCAGGGAATCATGTTACTAATTAATCAGTGCCCAATGTCGTGCTGTTTTGCCAGTTTAGCTAAATGGAAAAGGTTTTTTTCCCCCTTTGCGCTTCGAAAATATTTCTCTAACTTCCTGAGACATAAAAAAAAATCTTTCTCTACTAGCTAAGCTGTTTGTAATAGTTAAAAAATAACTGAAGTATTACAAAGTTATGTATGAAAACACTTTTTATATCTTGCTCTTCAAAATCACCCAGGCTACTTCAAAAACTGTGAGGGGCTTTAACTTTTCATGACTGAATAATCTAGTCATGTCGGCTCTCTCAGCTTCAATGAGATATCATCTGCCTCCAGCTCTGTTATTCACTATTCCAGACTGATGAGTCCATAACAAGGGCGAAACTGCAGTCTCTGCATGTGAAAACCATTCTGTCGGTATATTGCTTGTAATTTTTCTTGCCTCATGCTAAAAATTTTACTCACAGTTGAAACATTTTATTTTTCGTTTTCAAAATCCAATCCAAACAACCATAATCCCAGCCAATCATACAGAAAAATAATTATCATCAAATCTTGTGTTAATTTTATTCAAAACTGAATCTATTACTTCATACAAAATATTCAAAAACCAATGTTTGACTTCACATCATCATGTAAATTTTTGTCACTTTTTTTTTTCGCCTCTTTAAAATTGACTCGGAGGAAGAATTTTTTGGAAAAACTTCACGATTGATTGAAATATACATCTGTAAAAAATCTATTTTCAGTTTCAATTGTAGATTCAACTGTGGTAGTATGGTGCATAGATCAATTGTAGATTGAACTGTGGTTTGAATAGTCGAGTAGCGGACTGAAGATAAAGATTTTGATAGAGTATAAAGCATTTTTCAAAAACCTTCTCCCGATGCGAACAATGTGGATAAAAATTCAAACGAAGTCATACATCCTAAAGGGCATGAGCTTTTTCACCATTGAAAGAATCGTTTTGCAATAATTCTTCCAGGCGTCAAATCACTGCTTTGAAGTTATACAGAAATGTTTTGATCGTTTTAACGCTTGAAGATTATCTTGTGTCACTCCGCGATTGCATAATTATAGAGCCCCATAAAAGGCATTTGGTTCATATGTCTTTTTTTATTCAATAATCACATGCATTTTTAAGAAGTTTCTATGAAAGCATTATAATGTATTGGGCAGCTGAAACGTGTTTCGAGCAGAAGAAAGCGATGAACACTCATTAAATAAATATACACTCATTAAATAAATGAGCGTAAAAGTGAATGTGAAATATCAAGGAATTTTTTTGTGAAAACCATGCAACCACACCACTTTTCACGAGCCTTGGAGATACCATCGTTACACTGGGCATACAAGTGTGAAATATTTAGCCTATATGAGGCAATGTCTTCTTTAGTTAAAATTAACCATGGTTCTCTATCAGTTTTCTATGTTCTGAAAAAGCCGAAAATACTTCATGAATTTCTAAGTCATCATCCAAATAACGAAAAACACTTTTTCTAGTCTGAGAATGTGTCGAGTTCCATCAAATAGTTGCTGAGAACCAGCGAGATTTCCTTTCATGAACATTGATTTCCGACTTACATAAATTGAATTAACTTTTTATAATTCTGCTGAAAAAATTTGGGGGTGCGACCGCCCCCTCTTGACCCCCCTGTTTGCCGCCCCTGGTCGAAGCAAAGAGTATTGCCGAAAGCATGGATATTGAATAAGGATTTCTAGAACCGTTGTTGTTCTACAAAATCGTGTTTATGCTCCCATAACTTTTTCGAAATAAATATAAATCTTCCCTCTGGTAAATTTATTAGTTTCAGAGCTAGATGTTCGCTTCGATAAGCAAAATAATATCATGTGGAAGTAGTTCTTATATTTTGCATTGAATCCATACCTGCTTCTTACGGCGATATTATTGATGTCGCTTAAAAATATGAATTTGACTTACCATCAAGCACTGATGCCTATTCTGGAGCGGTATTTTGGGAAAATTCTCATACAAAATAGCGAATTTACTGATCGAGTAACACTCCTGACGTCACCAACAATGAAACTCGCTCCACGGCATGATAATTTGATAATATTTTTTGGTAATGTTTGACAGACAGGGAAATGCTTTATTTTCACAAGGCTGAACAGGATCCGGTTACTTAACTGTTTTACTGGCAAAACTGTCATTTTAGGAGAATGAAGAAACGAAAAAGTGGTTAACAATGAACGCTATCTACCGGAGTTTAGAGTTAATCCACCGGAGTTAAGGTTCAAATTTCAATTATCGAACTATCCGCAAACGGGCAATGGCTTCGTTCAAATGCAGAAGCAATTTTCACCCGTCATACCTTGACGGGCGATTTTCTAGTTTTAAGTAAAAGAGGGTTAAACCAGTTAAACGTTAAACCAGTCAAGTGGATACTTTCAAATTTGCATTAATGCTTCTTAAAAAAACTCTATTTTGTGTTTACCAATTCCTACTGCTAATGTAGAAAAGCCTTTGAATTATTTGGAAAGAATCAACTCATTTTTCAGATCTACCATGGATTAGAAGAATTTTGAGTGTTTTTGTATGAAAAAGCGCGACAGTAGATCCAGAAAAGTTTTTGAATTCTAACAAGGATGCATGAACATGTGCTTGAAAATCACAACTTCGGTTTTTTTTCTTGAGTTATGTGCACCTATTTTTATTTATTTGAATATAATTATATTAGTGCTAGCACTTTAAGTATTTACTTACTATGAGCTAATAAACAAAGCCTTAAAAATAGTAGGGGAATGTTGGGCAAAGTGAAATAGAGGGGCAAAGTGAAATAGTGAAAAATTTACTCTGCTTATAGTTCCACCAATCTGGTAATATGTTAACTATGAAGTAGCGCATGTATTGTATTCCAGTCAGGAAAAAAATACCACCTAAAATTAAAGCATATGACAACAGTGTCGGCGAATCAGGGGGAAAGGGGGGCAACCGTCCCTGCACTTTTTTCATCATCAAAGATTGCCTGAACGTTTTTAAGATTTGAATTTAAAAAAAAAAATCTGGGAAGATCACTCGAACAATAACAACACCAACGATAGCTTAAAATTGCAATTTTTAGACTTCGGTTTCGAAAAATTTCCAAGGGAGAACCCGCAAACATGCTCCCTACTTCTTATAACTTCAAAGAGGTTCTAAATTTGTATTACTAAGATTCCGACTTCGGAATTTTTTTTCTAGGTGCTACATCCTATCATCAGTAAAAATGCGTTTTTAAGACTCCAACTACGAAGCAAATTGTGCGGTCATTAAGTCGTTCAAAGATATCCTGAAATAGCGTTTTTAAAACGATTCAACTTTGCAAAATGTTCGGTAGAGAACCTCAAAACGCTTTGTCCTCAGTTAGCTAAAGATGTCCCAAATTTGCCTTTTCAAGACACTATTTTCAGGATTTTTTCGGGAAGTTACCTTCACATCATCAAAGATAACCTAACCATTTCTTTTAATGATTCAGCTTGGGAACATTTTTGGGGAAGAGCTTCCGAAGCCTCTCTTCTTTAATTTACCTAACGCTAGTCAAAAGTCAAGTCTTCAGCTTAAAAAAACTTTTTGGTGTTAACATTTCAATCATTGAGACCTTCTAATATTCTATGCTGTATTTATTTAGTTAATATGGAGCTAATTCGTATTTTTAATATTTTGTACAATTAATCGATTACATTCGGGACAAAGAGGATGGGGGAAGTGAAATGGATTATTTCGCTTACTCACGCACTCATTTACTAAACCACGTCTGTATTCATTTATTAAGTAATTCATTTACATTTCTTCATTTAGTAATTCATTCATTTACTCGTTCATTCACTTTTTCTTATTCATTCACTCTTTTTCTCACTCATTTGTTTTTCTTCGTCTATTAATTAATTCATTCATTTGTTCGTTTATTGTTTCATTGTCGATTCATTTATTGATTCAACCGTTTATTTACTGATTCATTTCATCAAAAATTTTTTTTTTTAGTCGAATGAAAAATATTTCATTAGAAAAATCTTTAATTTTCGCTTAGTGAAAATTTTCCACTTTTTTTTGAAGGTTCAAATTTACTCCAAAAAATAAAAAATAATGTTTCAATGACAGTTATTTTTTAAATGCAATGTTCCTTCTTTATGTACTGTTATTTTTTAAAACAAATTTCCAATTTGTTCATTTTTAAAAAGCTGTGCTCTGAACTATTTCACTTTGCTCTACATTCCCCTACTTTGTAATGTATCCCCCTCCCCGTGTCGATTTTTCATAGATTTGCCACTACACACACACAATAAATAAATAAATGAATGAGTATATATAACAGCATTTTAAAACCACAAAAATTTCAGCAGGCGGTAATAGGGAAATGTTTTTATGGAACCTTCGGGATGACTGAGTTAGAGAGCATCAAAGGTTCCAACCGACTTTGCCTTTCGTGATGGAATTTCCTGTTTGCGTAGAAAAGAAGACGATTTTTTAAGGATGTCACGCTGAGTTAGAAATCGATATCTTGAAAACGGAAGTTCGTATTTTTTCCAAAAGATAAATTCAGAACGGTATAAATATCTCTCGAAACTACTCTTAGTCGTAAAATATTTTCATGCAAATTAAAATATGTACTTGATATTATTTTTGAAAATACTTGGTTTATATTCACGGATGGAAAAATAAAACTCTTCTAATTGAATGAAAAGTTCGGGAAGGTGTTTGCTTTATTAAGGTGGTTTGACTATGTTTTAAGTTAAACTTCTTGTAGAAATATTAGGTTTTAAAACACTTAATTTTTCTAGGATGAATGTAGTAGTTGTTTCAAAATGCCAACAGAAATTATGTTAGGAAATAGAATATATACGTATACATAAGCAAGAACTCACTGTACAGTACCTCCTCGTTACATTGCGCTTCTTGAGAGACAACATAAAAAGCACAATAAAACTGAAACCGCGATATAGTAACCGAGTTCATGAAAAGTACCTATTCGTTTAATGTAAAAATAAACGATACGTGTAACTACAAAAGAATAGTTTTCGATTATATTGCACTACTAGCTTTTACCCGCGGCTTCGCTCACGTTGAGGTAGTTTTTTTTCAATTGATTCAAGTTAATGGTCATTACAGGCAGAGATCAAATAGTTACCGAAATATTGTTTGTCTCTAGTTTCGCCGACATTTCAAATTGCCTACCCCCTTAAATGTATCAAAAGGTATGATTAAAACTGAAAATCAGGGGGAAGGGGAGTAAATGAAATGTTGGCAAAATAGGGAAGACACCCAAAAATCACAAAAAATAAATCACGAAAACGTTCAGGAGTTGTAAAGAAGTTAGTTTGGGTAATTCTCAAAAAATACAATTCGAGTGAGGTCAATTATTCTTAAATAAAGTGAAACAGTTCCCTTATAATTCCTATCTCTGTCAAATACATAATATCACAAAATATCCAGCGCTACAACGGCAATCTAAATTATTGTATAATGTATAACTTCTTACTGTAGAAATGGTCCCAAAATAGGGTAAACAATCACTACAAATCCTGATTCGAATAATGTCCCTTTAGAGTCAGAACATCAAACCTTTAAAATCCCCACCAGAAGGAAATCAACTTTTTTTAAATAACGTAAATGGTCCTGATTACAATACGAAAAAGTTCAGAGTAAAAATACCATTAAAATCAGAGTAAGCACAATATTTTTTTTTTAAGTTCCCATTTAAATGAGGATAATAGTAAAAAAAACTTCTCATTTCGCAAAGAGAAAAATTCCCAAAAGTCTCTGTTAGAATGGTCTCTATCAGCGTTTTCAAATAACATTTCCCTCTGATGATATCAGCTATGATTATTTCCAAAAATCTTCATCAGTATAGGTCTCATAGGATAAAATACAAATAAAAAAACAAAAACAAAAGAAAGGAAAAAAAGAAAGAACAATATTCCCCATTGTCGCCATTAAAATAGGGACATTAATTCCCCAAAATCCGAATTAGCATCATTTACCCTTAAAAATAGACACACAAAAAGAAAATGAAAAGTTTCATTAACGTTTTAAATAATTCGCCAATGCACTAAAGTAGTCGCCTGGTAAGACTGGAGATAAAAAATTGATTTGGTGGATTACTTTACATTTTAATAGTAGTTTTAATGTTATTTAAGAGTTGTTTCACTAATTTGGCGGATTAATTTTAACTTCAATATCTCATAGTACTTAATGATCTTTTTACCAAAATTAATTTGGTTGAGTTTTTACATTTTAATGCAGCTTTTGCAACTTTTGTAATGGCTGTGGCGCCAAAATTTTTGAACACTCGTCCCGAACACGTTATCATAACTCTGCCTATCAAATAAGTTTTTAAAATGTCATTTTGTTTAGTTTCATTTTACATTTCATGCAAATAAAAGCAACGTTAAAATGTAAAATAATAAATCCTAATCCATTATTTATCGCCAAAGGACCACAGTACCATACATTCGGAAGAGACTTGTCAAGATTATGAAACTGCGTAAAATGTTTGGTTAATCTTAAAATGTTTAGTTTATTCATAAGATATGATTTTTAATTCCGAACAGAAGATGCTATAAAGAAAATGTTTTGCATGTATTTGGCCGTTTCTGACGAAAAAAAAAATCTTTCTTCGACGGTAACTGGGGGTAGGGGGAAGACTCTGTTTCATAATTTTATTTAGTTACCAGATAATTATACGTAGCAAAAATACCTGGCGTTGCCTGGGTCTGTAATAATTATGAGAAACAATCGCTACATTTATTCGTTCTCTGCTGTAACTGAAATAACTCAAAACACACCGCTTTGACGTGATTAAAAATAGAGTTTCTTCCTTACCCATAAAATTAAAATGGCAATTAGTATGAAGAACAAAATAGTACTCTTTTAGAAACGAAAAAACAACTTTTAAGAATACAAATTTGAGGAATTTCCAAAATATGAATTTAAGCTTCACTTGTTTAAAACGATTAACCTTTTTTTTGAACATATTCTAAAATCGTTTCTATATTGCTATTGAAGTACAAACTTTTAAAAAGTGTAGATACCCGTAATCCCTTACTGCAATTTAAAATGTTATTAAATTTGCGTTAATCGTTTTGGGATACCTTAAATGACGCTCCTCCTCCCTAGTTTGTAAAACTGTGTGTTACTAATTTTCATCGAAGAGATAGAGGCGCCAAATACAGAGATACTTCTGGTCATTATAAAATGATAGTACCCGAAATGTTTCCAATAAACAGTAAAAATTTGGCAATTGTTTGAAATTGTGTGCAAAGACAAATTAATGGAAGTTTTTGTGCTGTTTATGGATTTGCTTAATTTAGTTGGCGAATTATTTTACGTGTTAACAAATTTAAAGAAAGAAATATTAAAGAAACGGCGATAGTTGGTTACATGGTGAAAACCGAGAAACAGTATTGCGTATTCTTTACCTTCAAAAACAACGACAGTTGAAAAAAATGCCAAATGCCTTAGCTATTGAAATGATTCCACAATAAAAGTTTGGCTAGATTCCTGCTGATCGATTAAATACCCAGTCAACACAAATAAATAAAAAAAAAACCTGTTAATTGCTTCAAAGTTGCATTAAAATGGAAAACAATCAGCCAAATCTATGTGTTATTTGCCAATCTTGTGCGAAAATCTTATTTCAAGATTTGACTTGAGAAAAGCCTTGAACAGTCACGAAAAGCAAAGATAATCAACAATACAAAAATAGTCGCTATCGACAGGGAGTTGAGATGATACACTAAATATTGTATTGAGTTGAGGAAAGCCTTCGATCATGGAACTAAAAAGCTCATAATTCATTTTTTAGATTCTACTTAGAAATTTCGAACAGACGCCATCTTCAGCAGAAAAATCAGAGCTTCCGATGGACATATAATATTAATATATGCAAGTATTTTTTCATCCCCATGTTAGAGAATTTATACGAAAATTGTGTTTTATCGCTCCCCTATGGGGGTTTTGCCCCCCATAACGGGATGAAAACTACCCTATGTGCTATTCTGATGCATAAGTTATATTATTGTAAAGTTTCATCCAAATCCTTTCAGTAGTTTTTGCGTGAAAGAGTAACAAACGTCCATCCATACAAACTTCTGCATATATAAATAGTAGTAAGATAAAAAAAAAATCGAAACGTTACTCGTTTTTCCCGTGGAACGTTTCGGATTTCACAGGTTTTCATCTATTTCCTCGTAAAACTAAGTATATTTGCAAAAAAGTTTTCTGAATTGCTATAAGTTGCACGAATGTAGACTTTTCACTGTTGTAAAAATTAGTTATAGATACCAGCTTAAAGATTGATTGAGCGTGTGTATTAAGTGAATCAATAAGTCTGTATAGCTGCAGCTTTACAAGGAAAGAAATGCAGGCAAGGGATATGTTTGGTTCTTGCTTGCAATTCTCTCGTAGCTTTAACAATAGTTGCTTTAACGCTCCTGGAGCCTTCTTGGTAAATCAAGAAGGTTCTAATCAAATGCATTAAACCTCTAATTTTTCTTGAAGGTTCCCGAGACATGAGACTGGCTTTAACAAGAGAGATTTCCCAATTCTTCAGATAGTTTCAAGGATAATTTCAGAAAGGTTATCTTTTTTCGGAAAACGTTCCTGGTTTTGGCAAGCTATGTTACTGGCGGAAATTGGGCACATCAGCTGCGCAATATTTTCCAGGAACGAGTCTGAATTGTTTTTACAGTGTAGTAAGACCTCTTATTTCAAAGCGCAGAAGAACATTAATTCACAATAGTTTGTTCAAGACATAGAAAAATGAATTTAAAATATTTCTATTGTCTTTTGAAGAAACGAGAATATAACGTTGCATTTTAAACTGCAGCAAGTTCAGATGAATGGAAAAATCAGTTTTGGTCATTAAAAAGGGAGAAGCGACTTTTCCTGAGAAACTCAATACTTTACTTCAGTGCGGGCCTAAATTTAAAGAAGGTTTCACTTACTTTTAATTTTTACAGGCGACGAAAAACCACGATATACACGAATGAGCGATGTAACGAAACGTTTTATACGATGAAAATATATGTTTTTGATATTTGGCACTAAATACTGCGAAGCGTAACTACATGAAGAAATTTTTTTATAAATTTCGAATGTGTTCATATGCTTTATGTTTGTAATACGCTTTATGTAGATTTTTCTCCGAAACTGGATTGCAAGTAATCATCAGGAAATAGTTTTAGATATTTTCATTCTTAGCATTATTTAAAAATTCTTTAAAACCTACGCTAGGAGAAACTTATTCGAAATTCGTAGTAGATTTGAAACACCCTTTTTCAGTCACATTGGTTATTTTTTTTCTCTAGATTTTTTGATAAATACCTGAATTGTACCCTCACCGTTCAAGGAAAAGTTGTTTATTTATCCACAGCAACATAAAGTTCCACTTCTGTCGTAGTTAATACCCATGGTCTTTTCAAAAGGAATCTTATGATTTTTTTTTCTGAAGATCCTGATCTTCTCTTCAAAAATTCTGAAGAAACTTAAGAATTCTAAATCTCAAAGCTGTTAAATATTAAAAAGTTTTCTCTGAAGGAGGATTTTACAACTTTTTTTTTTCCTTTCCTTGTGTGAAGATATAAAAGGCAACGTAATGGTACAATCTAGCAAGTTTCATTAGCAAAAAAAAAGTGTAAGATAACAGTGGAATGCGGGCTTTACAGTGGATGTTTTTAGGAATTACGCCTACTCGAACTCTTAGCGTTGAAATTTCTTTCCTCCGGGCTCCAACTTGAAATTTGTTTGGTCTTGTTATAAAACAAAGACGAGATTTTATACGAGATTTTTTTTCATAAATAGTTTTTTTTACTTATGTTTTTAAACAAATTAATCATTGTACATATCAAAAACATGTTAATATGTTCAGTGTTACATCGAAACTGTGTTCCGTTTTACATTCAAACCGTGTTATACGAGATTTTGAAACAACGCTAATCAAAGAATATATATATATATCTATATATATATATATATATATATATATATATATATATATATATATATATATATATATATATATATATATATATAATAAAAGTGAAAAATATTGAAAAGACCACACCAAGAGCCCATAGATGCGCAACGCAGCAAAACTAAAAAGCCAAGTAAATATAGGATTAAGCAAACAGAATTACAAATATTAAACAAATTATAAATAACAAATGATGATAAAAAGGAAAAATGCAAACAGCTATTAAGTAGGAATAGAAAAAGAGTGAATCCAGAGCTCATCAGCCGTGGAGGATTCATTAATTATGGTCAAAAGACCAAAATTTTAACTATAAACTAAAAGAGAATGTTTAAGCTCCAGTACATGTAATATAGAGTAACAATGGGCAAACGCACCACTTGCTAAGCTAAAAAGAAATAAACTAGAGCTCAAACCTAAAACTAAAAGCAGGGGGTTTCGCCTCGACTAATTAGGAAAACAAGTTCCGATAATTAGCCTTCCACGGGACAGTACCTGTCAATAACAAAATTGTCTTACCTTGAAATCCGCGTAAACAAATCCTGTCCATTGTTCAGCCTGATAAAATAGCCAATCCATTTGTCAACAAAACATTAAAAACATAAAAACATATCCGGAAATCGGTCCATAGACATACCGAGTCGCCTGTTTCGCACGTGAATCACTGTGGTGGATGAATTTTTACACGTATATATATATATATATATATATATATGTGTGTGTGTGTGTGTGTGTGTGTGTGTGTGTGTGTGTGTGTGTGATCTAAATCAAGCAATCAATCAAATATATATCGAAACCAAGTCTTAAGGTGCAAATTTCATAATAGCTGAAATTTCGACTCAATGGAGCATAATAATAATACAATACTGTTATGAAAAATACACTTAAATTATGTCACATACCTCAAATTAAAACTTTTATGCACAACAAGAAAAAAGTTTATCAACTTTTTTTACTAAGAACATAACGCATTTTATCAGAAACAAAAATCTGAGCTTTTGTGGAGTAATAAAGTTTGTCTGAGCAACAATAACGAAACAAAAAATGAAATAAAATACAGTAGAATACCTTTATAACGCCGACCTATATAGCGCAATTCTCTATACACAACTTTTCAGAAGTAAACAATAGTTTTTTGAAGTTTAAAAAATCCCTCTGTTTTGCACTGCAAACATAAAAATTGTTAGGCAAATTAAATTTCGAAACAGTTTTTTATCTTCTCATCATAATTCAAAGCTTTTAAATGAAAATTATTATTCATAGTAAAAAGAAAATACCAGATGGCTCATAAAAATGCAGCTGTTACGCAAACCATGAAGCTACCAGAAGTACAAGATAATTCACTTTCATTTGATTGTGAAACATATTTATTTGTGAATAACTAATTCTATATTTAGTGCTTTACTACTCATTGCTGATAAAACTCACTCCGAAGTGCTAATATAGATATATTCTGAATATTAGTTTCAAAATTTTTGAAACGACCTATATAACGCCAAAACCTGTATAACGCAAAAGCTCTGGTCCCTAGGTGTGCGTTATAATGGTCTTCTGTAAACAGAATTATTCTATTCGCAACTCCAGAGCCCGAATACGCTACCTTGAGGTGATTTATAAAATTGCCAAAAAAGGTAAAACATTGCGTTCTACGTGTTCCATTTTGGGCAAAACAAGCAGTTTGTTGTGTCCCGGTAAAAGAGTTTTAACAAAAATCTGTTTATGGTTATGGTTTAGTATTGTGTGAAAGAATAATGTCTCTTGACAAGATTTCGCTAATCAGTTAAATCATTTCCATGACGAATGAATTAAATGAATGATGATTTAAAACAGAGCTGCCACTACATAACCGTGAGCATTTTGTAAATGATTCACTCAGCAAAGCATGACCGAATTTTATCATTTAGTTGAGAAATAGAAACATATGAAACAGCGAGAGTTAAAATAAACCGATTCGAAGAAATAACTCAATTACGTAAATGAATCAATTTGCGGCAGCTAAGTAAAAGAATGAAATATATAGTCATAGAAATAAATTATCTAGTATTGAATGTTACTCTTGACAGCCTTATGTGCACTATGTGAGAAAAATGTCAACAAATGCCGGAAATGTCACGAAACTGGACATAATAAGTACTAACCCATAGAAAAACAAGAAGTTCCGTCTAGAACTAGACGAGCCTACTTTCCCGTATACCCATACTACTTTCTAGTACCTGATCAATATTCTCAAAAATAGCTAAAATCGCAAATTTTTTCAAACATATTTTTTTCAATATTTTAAGCTGATTTCTAGGAATAAAATATTCCTTACTTTTCTTCAAAAAAACGAACAAATAAAATAGCAGCACCTTTTAAACAAAGCAGCTAATACACTTCTTTCCATTAAAAAATTTTTTTAACAGCTTTCAAAACGAAAAAATAATAATAAGTTCATTAAAATAAATACATCATATAAAAAAAAATCGTTTCTTTTTCCCCTGTTGCCGAAAATAATTTTTTAAACGAATTAATGCACTTACCAAAAAAAAAAAAAATGTCAACTTAAAGAAATAATTTTCATTGTCAAAAAAAAAAAAAAATCGTCTGCGCATATTTTTCGAGTTTATTCACCGAAAACAAAATACCTAAATTAAAACTTTAGCGTGAAAATAAAAACAAATCATATCAACAATAATTATTTCACAGTTAAAACCACAGCAGCGGAGTCGGAGTCGGAGTCAATCTCATTTTGAGATAAAAGAGTCGGAGTCGAATATCCAAGAATCGGAGTCAGTCATTTGTCCTCCGTGTATAAATGTTTACCAAAGCTACGAAGTCAGAGTCGAAGTCGGGGAGTCGGAGTCCGATTAATTGTCGGGAACAGGAGTCAGAGTCGGTGTCAGGACCCCCTAAATTCTCGGAGTCGGAGTCGGGAGTAGGTCGTCAAGAGCTATTTCCAACAAAGTTTGTTTGAAGTAAATCCGCCTTCAAGTACGGAATCTACATTGACTTTCAGTTTCCCCGTAGGCGCTAATGTTAAGGGATTTGAACTGTTCAAAATTGAACGGAAAATTGTTCAAATCAAAAAGATATTTTACATACAAGTTTTTTTATCAAAAGCTTTTTCCTACAAAGTTTGTTTGAAGCAAATTCGCCGCACAGTTCGGAATTGCTTTGAATTTCCCCGTAGGCGCTAATGTTAAGTTTTTTTGAACTGTTCAAAATTGAACAAAAAATAGTTCAAATCAAAAAGTGAAATATGGGAATGAGGTGTCCTCGCCGAGATCTTTCGAACAAAAAAAAAATTGTTCGAATCGGACTATTCATTCAAAAGTTATTAGGGGGGGACAGACAGACAGACCGACAGACAGACCGACAGACAGACAGACAGACCGACAGACCGACAGACAGACCGACAGACAGACCGACAGACATTTTTCCCCATCTCAATACCCTACTTTCCAATTCTTAATTTTTCAATATTTATTTAATTATTTTATTTATTTTTGACTTTTTTTTGTTTTTCACGATATTTTTAAGATGCATTAAGCCTTCTTTCATGCTTTTTTCTTCTTTTTCTGACTTTTACTGGGAAAGTAGGCTAAAAACAGTACAAAATTAAAATGTTGTTCAAAGTGAATCAAAAATTTATGAATATCCAATTCAACGTCGTGAAAATGGCTGCTTCAGAACAACTTACTGTGTGTTTTGTATTAACTTTTTACTTTCGTAATACTTTTTAATTTCTCATCTCTTTCTACATGAGTCAGAATCACCAAAAGACTTTGAAAAATATTTTCAAAAGAATGAAGAACAAAAAAATTGTACATACGAACAAAAATTTCTGCCATTTACTAAGCTTAGAAGCATATTATACGTTACGGCGTGTGTTTGTTTTACCTTTTTCATCCGCCATTAGACAGTGGCTGCAGCGTCCCCTATAGTTTGTTGGAGTTGCGAATTCATTTTATTTTATATTTTCTTTCAACTACATTTTTTGCTTATCGTTTGCCAAATTTATTTTATGTTCACTCCTAATGTTATTTTATTACAATGCATTGAGAACAAAACAATTTTAATCTTTTTGTTTTTTGAACACACACTTTAGGAAAATAAAGTAGTTAAAAGTTAGTATTATCGGGGAAACCAAACTTTCGAACCAAAGACAGGCAATTTTTTGCAAACGTTTCATAAAAACAAAGTAAAAATTTATTAGTGTTATTATCATACATTTTTTAACAGTGTATTAAACAAAAATGAAATTCCATCTTTTAAAATTCGTGTTTTATCATAACCGTGTAGTACTAAATTCAAGTTTTGTACCGTGTAATATCGAAACCGTGTTATAATAATCGATAATTTGGTACCGTGTAATATCGAAACCGTGTTTTAGAAGTACCGTGTTATACGCTGGACGCCTGTACTTATTTTCATCTCTATGCGAATTTTTCCTAACTCGAATGTCTATTTTGACCGGCTAGTAGCTAACTCAGACTCATGAGTCTTTCGTAAAGGTGGACTGGTCCTCCGGCCCATCGCCCAGCAGTCCGATGCACCCCTTTTTAGTACAAAAATTAATTAAAATGTTCATTTCAAAAACGTATAATATTAAATCATTGAATTTCAAAAGACTATGAAAAAAAAACATTAACCAGTACCCATTTTTATCTAACACACCATTGTATAAAGTATAAACATGACCATTATTAACATTGTATAAACAGGAAACTTTGAAATTACAGTTTGTACGTATGCTGTGTTTGTATAATATAAAGAAAAAATAATTTATAATCGCGGAAACAAATTTAATGTTGGTTTGTTTTCATCTGTAACATTAGGATTTAGTGGTGGCTAGTGGGGGGGGGGGGGGCAAAGGGAGCCCGAGCCCCGTCACTTTTTTCTGACAATAATTTATAATTTTTTTATTCATTTCCCCCTTTTTCTTTTTTGTTCGTGAGTGTGTGCTTGAAATTAAAAAAAAGCATTGTACATGTGGAAGGAGAAGAAGGAGGGATCAGAAAATATTTTTCAAAATTTTCTTTATTTCATTTTTTCCCTGAACTGTGTATCCTAATATTCTCAAATTTTCCTTCAAGAAAGATCGTCGCGAAGCCGGCCGATCACTAACACAAGACAATTATGTGTCAAAGAGCATTTTGCTCTTTGAAACTTCTAAAAACGTATCTGAGAAACACAATAGGGCAGAAGAGGTAGAAAAAAATAATAATGTTAGAGTTAATCTTGATTTTAAAAAGAAATCTTAGAATTAAAAACTTTCAATAGTTACAGCTAATTGGTCAGCTAGTTGCCCCCCCCCCTATTTCTTCTCTTCTTTTTTTTTCAAGTTCGTCTGAAAATAAAAGAGTCTCTCCTCCGAATCCCCCTTCTCCCGCCAAAAACATTACAGCACATCTCAACTTTCATTTCCAGATCTTCAATTTCGTAAAAACTTCAGGGGAAAACTCCGAATACCTTGCAACATTGCTTAAAATTTTGCGTTCGAAAATCGTTTCAAATTGCGTTTTTGAAGCTTCAATTTCGAAAGATTGCTGTACCTAATAATGTTACCAAATATGGTCCTACAATCGGGTATTTAAGATTTCATTTTTAGAAAATATTCGGGCAAGGATCCCAAACCCGCCTTTCTTTAATATTATCAAGAAATCGGCTTTGTTAAACAGCCAATTATGAAAAATTTAAGTGGAAGTCTCTGAACCCCTCCTCATAATACAGTAAAACCTGTAAAGTTGACCACCCTTGTAAGTTGACCACCTGCCTATGTTAACCACTAATGTACACCAAATTTGGTTCGAAGTATTGTAAAAGACCCTTTGTAAGTTGACCACACTTGGTTTATTATTTTTTAAACTTAAATAAGTAATTTATTTTATTATTATTACTTTTTTATAGCTGTCCAAGAATAATTTTAATGCTTTGATGCCTCACCAACTAAATAAAACAGCAGCATAAAGCTTATGCTACTCTTTATTCTTCATACTTGTTTTTCTTTTGTTGTCCTATTTAAGATAGCCTTTTGTACTCTCTGTCCTATGAAAACAGTTGCCAGTAGAAAAGTAAAGTCTTTTCTTGCAGTTGCAATATTTTGAGGCTAAAGAGTAAAAATAATTGTGCTGAAGAGTAAAGTTACTTATTTCTGGTGCAAAGGATTAAGAGATTCGACATTTTCATTTTCAACTGCCTTTATGAACTAAAAGAGCCCAGCTTGTTCTCTTTGTGTTATAAATTTTTCATAAAGTGACTTCAAAAAGGATGTTTCTTGAATTTGAGATGGATAAAAAGTATGAAATATTAAAATTAATTTCAAAGGGAGAAGGCCAGAGAAATTTAGCTGACACACATAGAATTTCTAAAACTACGGTGCCTAATATAGTAAGAAACGAGGAAAAAATAACAAAAATATTTGAATAACATTTTCAATTATTGTTTCAAAGTATAACGTTAAACAATAAATGTGAGTTGAACAGAAAGAGCAAGTGTGAATTAGTCAAAGAATGATTACATGGTGCAAGAAACGACAAAAAAATAAAAATAAAATAAAATAAAATAAAAAAATCATTACAACCCTTTATAAGCTGACCACCTGTCTAAGTTGACCACCGAAGTACTGCACCGCAAGTGGTCAACTTACACAGGTTTCACTGTATCATAGAATATTGTGATTAAGTGTTTAGGACTTCAGTTTTGAAAAAAAAAATCCTGGGGAGAGCTCCAGAGCCCCTTCTTGTAAAAATCTTCAAAGTTTGTCTACAATTGTGTTTTTGAAACTGCAATTTCGAAAAATTGGAGGGGTGAAGAAGAATTAAAATCTATTTATTTTTCAAATAAAAGTAGGGAAAAAAAACACGGTTCAGGGAGAGCCCCGGAGCTCCAGCTCTTACCCTAACGTCGATAAATATGACCTATAACCGCGTTTTAAGGTTTCAACTTCTACAAATTTCCGCGGAGTCCCCTGTACCGTTCTTTCCACATACATCACCAAAGACCATCTAGAATTGCGTTTTTAAAACTACAAGTTTCAAAATTGAGAGATTTGATGAGCAAATCAAATCAATCAAAGTGATGGGCTTTTTCCCCCTACTGTGCCCCCTCCTTAAAAACTATTTTTTTGTTGCGCCACTGTCGTGTGTTGTGCTGTACGTATGTACTTGTGTGCATATACAGTTACAACATGATTTGTTTTATTTAGTTCGATAATTTTTTTGTCTTTGTCTGCATGAAAATTCTGAATCTAGTCCATGAGGGCCGACAGAATCATATGCAGAAAGGTGCACCCTCGTTTAAATCGCTAAATATTTTTGTACTAGTTTTTAATGTATTTAATTTTAGTTTTTTTTTTAAATTTAGTTTACCTTTTTTTTATTTTATTTATTTTAAAGCGAATATTGAGATGTATTTTCATCTGTGTTAAAATTATTTAATTTATAATTTTTACATATTTCTCTGATCACAATATTTTTGCACTTTTGTAATTTTACCTTGCTTAAAATAAATCTAATTTTACTCATTCAAAATAATAAGTTATTATAAGATTAAAAATATTTCATTTTAAAATTTACTTATTTATTCTGAAAAGCCAGGAGTGAAAGTGCCTCCTTTGCAGCCCCTTACCGACGCTGCAAGGGAGGCGTGCTGCAGCGCCGGAAAGCGTCCTGGACATAAACATGAGATTAATAATTTTCGTGATGTATTTTGTAGCTTTTCCCTATCTGATTAATTAAATTTCATTTTTGAAAGTCAGGCGGGGAAAGTACTCCACCCTGCCGGCAATCATGGACATAAATATGAGATTAATACCTTTCGTGATTTATTTAGTAGTTTATGTATTTTGTAGCTTGTCCTTCGTTTAGAATAAATTTCTTTTAATAATTATCTGTGGGGAAAAAAATAAAGTTTAAATATTAAAAAATATTTTTAAAAACTCATTTTTTTCAAAAACCGGGGAGGGGGAGGGGTGTGAGTGCACTTACGATCTGGCCCCCTCACTTTTTCAAGCCACGAACCGCCTCTGTTAGAATTAAAGCAAATTTTCTTTACAAAATTGGATACTTACGGGAAATTCGAATAATTATATTTGCAAGCTCATTTTTTACTTACAAATAATCGGTTTCAATATATTTTAACTTTTGAGCTTACAAACAAACTGGATTTTAAATAACCCACTGATGAATAATGACCTGCGATTCAGAGAGATTTAGTTACTGTGGCCCAATTTGAATGTTATTGAGAACCAATCTATTCGACGCATTTAATGGTTTTGCCTCGAGGACTGATTTTAAATTTATTGAGCAATCACGAATTGCTTATTTTCCTCGCTTAACCAAATTTGATATTGCTCTGATTTTTCAGATCACTGTGACAATGCTGTTTTTAATATTAATTTAGAGAGCGAAACTTTTGCCGTCATATTTACAAGTTGTCTGTGGTTCAGTTTTATTTATTTTTTTTTTTCATAACTCAAGCAGACTTCAAATTAAAAAAATGATTTTTTTTGTGTAACATTGTGTTTTGTAAGGAAAAAGAAAACTCATCTATATAGATGAACTTAAACAACAAAACTTCATCCGAATACAAAATTTAGGGATTACTTATTCCCATCATTTAGGAGGAATAAGAAAAAAAATACATAACGTTATACACTGTAACTAATCTTTATAAGTGTGCTGATGGATATCGATCATAAAATCTTTATCTTTATGACCGATTAGGTTATTATTTAAATCACCATTTCTTTTTTTATGGATATGCCTCTTATTAAATATTCTAGAAAAACACCAGTAATAATATGACAGGTGCGAATTTCTTGACCATTTCCAATCCATTCCATGTGTAGAAACTAAAAACACAACGATTAGGGTCCTATCGCAATTTGTGATTGCGAAATACATAATTTGAATTCAGGACGTCAAAATTCAAATATATGCTGGATTATGGATGATCTTTTTTTCTGCATTCTGATTTTGTCAACAAAAATGGTTAGCAGAAGTGCCCCCCCCCCCAAGAGCAAGGGCGCACCCCCTGAATATCGCGAATTTCCAACCAAAAGCAGGAGCCACCCCCAATGAGAAAAATATTCGACAAAACACTCCCCCCCCCCTTTCTAGACGGGCACCCCTTACTGTAGTCAATATTTTACCTAGTTCAAGTTACAAGAGGAATTCTCGATTTAATCTACCTTTTATCTATTGCCGCAACAACAGGAATGATATCTAAAGAAGAGGCACGAGTTAACTAAAATCAACCAAGCGAAAAAAATATCCATTTGTAATGGGCAAAGATCGTCATCCGATACAAACCACTTCTCAAGACAAACCATTTCCAAAACTCACCGTGCCGAATCGAAATAAATTGCGAAAAAGGGATGGGAGACTACGATAAGCATCAAGGTATTCTGATTGTCCCCGATTACTGGACGGACCTGGATTCTCTTTAATGATTAAACACTTCCGTAGGATATGTCATTCAGCTCTACATTAATAACACTCGGCAGATAGGGAAGGGAGGTGGATCGATTAGGAAGAAGATTCTTTTCTTCCTTTTACATGGTGTCTGGCTCGCAATTAAAAATTCAGTAGATACATATGAATATGTTTTGTTGGATGGATGAATGTCGTATAAACTAAGGAGGCAATGTGATATTTAAAGGATATATAGAGGAACTTTCGTATTATTTAATGTGTGCAATGAGTTTTTTTTTTTACGTCGCCTTTTGAGCAATACGTTTGTGCATCTAAACTAATCGTTGTTGTTGTTAATGGTTCCTTTTAGAGGAGACCCAAGCCCTTTTCTTGTAGCGAGTAATTGTTTAAGACAGAAGGGGTCCTGAAAGAGTAAGGCCTGCAAATGGGGAGGAGTCAGACTTAGGCCACGATAGATGGCACCAGGGGCGAGTACAGGGGGGGGACACCTATTGACCCGGGGCCGAGATTTAATATGAGAGGTGAAATATATGTAGTTACGTAGGGGTAAACAATATGGAGGGGGCCGTAAAAGTCATTTGTAACGGGCCCCAAAAATCTGTACACGTCCCTGGATGACACCACTACCAAGGGAAGGGTGGAGGCTCCGTGTCCGGACAATCTGGGCCTAAGCAACAAGGTTTTCTATGCAATATACAGTGGAACCTTGCTATTTGTACACAATTCTTTCCAGAAGTCAGTCCGAATGGCGATTTGTACGAAAAGCGAATAATTTTTTCACATAAGGTACAATGTAACTTGCATTAACACGTTCCAGGCTACAGATGATGTTTATTTAAACTTATGAAAACAACAAATGTACAGTATTGTACATGAAATGTATAAATAAAAATTCAACTACATTTTGCTTCTACTGAGAGGAGCTGATGGCGTATGTGGAATGTGGGGAGAAGGATGAGGGATGCTGATGATTACTGTTTGCAAGAGGAGTCACCTTCCATAAAAGTATCAGATGAAAGTCCTTTTGGTGTTATTTTTTTTAATCTATATTTTTGCACTAGAAGAATCTTGGATTTTCTTCCAGTGGTAACACAGTTGCTTAATTTGTGCAGAGGAAATGCTTCTTCTACTACTTTCCTCTCCACCTGAAGAAAGTTATCTTGCCACTTCTTGCTACTTCCTGTGCAATTTTTAAAGTTCTTTAATCGTGAGCTCCATTTATAGGATCTTCGACCAACTCTTTAAGTCCGAACAGTGAAGACGCACACCAATGACGAGTTAAATTTTACTTGAACGAGTTCGACGAAGAGCGAGTAGTGGGAATAGAGAGGATAAGAATGGCGAGGTTCCACTGCATTTTCTAAGTATCTCGGCAAAGATATATCCTAGAGGAGATCGGGGTTAGTTGTTACATAATAACTGCTATACTTGAATATAAAGTAAGCTACGGCTCGGATTATGACTCTTTTCTCGTGCTGTATGAGAGCTTTCATTATTGTGGATTCATCACCGGTTCGAGAAGTTTTTCTTATCAGTAGCAGAGATGGTGGCATGAAAACATTGATTCCACCTTTCGTCAGTAGGTTTTCTGATGAATTGCATATTTTTACATGTGACCAACTCCCAAGAAATATCTCAATACCTTCCATAAAGCCTTCAATTCAAGTAAGGCTTTACAGAAGGGCCTCAGTGTCAAAGCCTTCAATTATGTAATTACACATTTGAAAGTTCTCCACTTCTTTATTACGTTATTTACACGGAATAAGATACAAACCTTCAGCGTATGAGGCAAGTTGTCACTGTTACACTAGGACAAGTTATTACGATGTAACAGTTTGCAAAAGTAAAGTCGGTACAAATTTGAAGACGGAAACGCGATTCGAAACCTATGTCGAATGCTATTTTAGCAGACTCATGAGCAAAAAACATTTTGAAATTGGAATCGGGAAAACTGCAAGCACTGAAGAGAATAAAAGTAATTATCACCAAGTAGTTCAGTACTTTGACAGCAACGTTTTAAAATTATACCGCTGTTATTTCCGTATTTTTCGCGTTGTTTTCAGCCCAGCTTGCACCTAATGTCATATTGAAATAGTTCACCTCACGATTGTTGACATTGCTCTTCGGATGCGTCCACTTCAAAACCGATTAAAAACGATGAAGGGTTGCTATGATCAAGCATTAGCGAGACAAGTTTTCATTCGTGAAACATAATTGTTTGTTTATAATTTTTTAATTCCACTATTCTGAAAAGAAATCAAATTATTTTCGATATTTAAGTTACAAAAACGCAATTTTATATAATATTCGATGGTGTTAAAAGAAAGGGAGCTTCTTCCCCGGAAATCTCCCAGAACTGAAGTTTGGAAAACGCAATCGCAGCCCATCTCTTATTACTCTGAGGATAGGGACCGGAACTTTCTGCAGGATGATTATTATTATTATTTATTTTTTTAAATTGAAGTTCCAAAGTATCAATTTCAGACGCTATTTTCCAAACAGTAAAAAGCAATCGCCCCCTCCGTGAACATTTTCAAGATCCGCCTAATGTTTCGATGGTTTCGACTCGTCCGCTGAGTGCCAACAATGGTGAAACGGTCTATACCCTTCTTTGTAAGGAATACTCTGAGGAAGGTACTACAAGTTTCAGCAAATATGGCTTTTTCCACTCATAGTATTAAGAGGAGGTATCTTTCGGAAATATCGCAGGGCCGAACTCGAAACCAAAAGGTCCCGGGTTCGATGCCAGACAGCCGAAGATCCTCCTTGTCCGTTAATGATGACTGGGGCACGTTATATATGTCGTGGTCACTTTGTCCTCCAAGTGAATCAACACCACTGGAGGGTGCTGGGCTGGACCAAGCATTGCTCGCCTTCTGATCTAGATCAAAGACCAAAGCTGTTATGCCACACAAAGAGTGGGGAACCCTGGAGTGTGTGACGAGTAATATGTAAAACGTTCGTTTGTAAAGCGACATATGAGGCAGTGAGAAGCAAAGGGATATAAGTGCTAAAATTAAATTTTGGAGATAACCAGTACAAATGGTAGATGAAGCTCCCCTCTGCCCTGGGGCAAGATGTAGTACTTTTGGCCTTGGTGGGTGCTTCTGCACCGCAGGATTTAAAAGAACTTTTCAATGAAAGCCTACTTAGAACAGTAACTTTGAACGGGTTTCACCCAAAACTAGAAAAAGACCATTTATATCCCTTTGCTTCTCACTACCTCATATATAAAAACGGCAGAAGACTCGAATTAGTCTCATGCACATCCGTTTGTTTCGTTTCAAATGTGCATATTTGTTGCATCTGCACTAGGTCATTCAAGAATTAGTAAGACACCTATTGGACTGTCGTGTTATAACATTCTTTTGAATGGCGATTTCAAACAGGGCTTATATTAGAATTAAATATTAAAACCGTGCTACGGCTTCGTTTTTTGACTAGGTATTATTTTTGGGGTCTTCTAGGTACTTTTCACGGTACTTCTCAAAATAAGAACCGCTGGATTGTAGCACTTATCACTTATTAAAATAAGTTTTTGTCGTCCAGCTGTATAGAGGTCTGTGGGAATAGAGGCAGCTGCGTTTCAAAGTTATCTGCGCATGTCTTGACCTGTGGGAAAGTGATGTCTGAACAGGAATTTTTTCAGGTTCAAGAATAGAGCATAGTCGTAGGGTGCAAGATGGGGGCTAAGCGGTGGATAGTCAAATTAAAGCCCTGAATCATTGAATAATGTAGCGACATGTTTGCCATCTTGGAGCTAAACGGTGATTTCCTCCTATATCTGCTATGGTCAAGTCTTGTTTCTTGATTGTGGTTTCTAATTAACTCTATGCTAATCCACAATCAAGAAGCAAAACACGCTACTTCATTACAGCAGACATAAGTCTTTGATCGTAGTTTAAGCAGCGACACGTCCGACATCTTGGAGCTAAAGGGTGATTTCCTCTTATGTCTGGTTAATCAATTAGCGTGTTTCGATTCTTGATTGTGGTTTCTTATTAACTTTGAGCTAATCTACAACCAAGAAGCAAAACACGCTACTTCATTATAGCAGACATAGGAAGAAAGCAGAATTTAGCCCGAAGATGGCGGACGTGCCTCTACTTAAACTAAGATATAGGACTTTAAGTCAAACACCTCTCATATAAGCTTGCGCAGACAACTGGGATGTGCAGAAGCTTTTCTTAAGCCCTGGTTTCCTAGAAGCGTAATCACCGAGCTTTGGCGTCGCTACTCGGCGTGACGCTGAAATCAAAGTCAAGTGATTCCGGCGTGGCCACTCACGACGTCGATTTCGCTCGGGCGCGCATGCGCAGAAAAATCAAGTTTTCCTCTCGGCGATTCGCTCCTAGGAAACCAATGCTTTAGGCGGCAGGAAACAGAATTACAAAGATATTGCACAGTCGACTAACGCTGCACTTCCAATGGTTCTTATGTTGAGAGCAGGGGAGCTCCGAATGTAAATTTTTGGGAGGGTTCATTGTACGCCTTCTTATGCAGTTATATAATGAATACGAGATTCTAAAAAAAAAGGAATGCAAGTTGAGTTAACACTGATTTAAATGCGAAAGTGCGTTTCAAAAATTCAAACAACGTTTTCTTTAATTAGGAGATCTGTATATGAGAGATACATTCCTTCTTTGTTAATAGTAGATAAATGTCCCATACTTTCCTAATAATAATAATAAATTGAAATAAGAATTTTAACGAGAAAAGGATTCTAATAATTACATTTAGCTAGAGGTGTAATAATCATAATAATAATCCTTTGTTTTTTATAGAAAATAAACTTTATATGCTTGCCTAATAATAATAATAATAAGTATTTTTATTTGAAATAAGAATATTAAATGGTACGTATTCGAATAATTACAATCACCGAGTATAATAATAATAATTGTTGTTATTATTATTAGTAGTAGTAGTATTTGAAATAAGAACATTAAATGGTAAGTATTCAAATAAGTACAACCACCAAGTGTAATAATAATTATAATAAATTAAAATAAGAATTTTAATTGTAAGGATTCTAGTAATTTCAATCGCCTAGTGCAGCGAGAAAATTGATCTAGAAGTCACATGATTTACTCATAATTGACATTTAATTTCAGTACAAAGTGACCATAAGCATTAATGCATCATACTTTGAGTTTTATTAGTTTAAGCACGGCTTGTCCACTGCAATTGACATCATTTTCAGTTTTCTCATGACTTGATATCTGAATTGAAATTGTATCATGATTGTCTGATTTAGATGCTTGTAGGAAAGATTTAATAACTAGTTATGTGGAACTATTCTGCTCGGAAACTTTCATGCGTTTATTCATTTATTTATTTTGCAGTTTCTTAGAAGAATTTAAGGAAAAGATATGGTGTTCACAGAAAAATTGAAGTTAGGTAAGTACATTTTAAGATTTTAATGCTTTTAAATATGATGAAAAAGAAGTTTCACTTAAACTTGCTTTGAATATGAGAAATTATTACTTAATAATTTGTTATCCAAGAAACTATTACCATTTTTTTAAATCTACCTCCTTAGCACTAGTTTTTGATTTTGCTAAAATATATAACTTTTCGTTTTTAGCAGCCACTTTAGACGCCCTTCAAAACTTTTGAGGGTTGCAATGCATGCATATAAACATGCATAAACAACATGCATACATGTACGCAGAGATATCTCAACGCCCTACAAGTGTATTTCACGCATTGAAATTCAAAAACACGTCTCAAAAATTAGTTAAGCTCATTCTCATGCTTTTTATTTTAAATAAAAATTTAGCATCACGGAAAATGCGGGAAAAATCAAAGAGTTTTAAAAGTATTACAATTGAATGATTAAAAAAAAAATTCTTTAACTGAAAATCTCAGACATTCTAAAGCTATAAAATTCAAAATATTATACAATCTTTCCTTGCTCTGTCATATTACCCCTCATCCTTAGAATTTCTTTTTTTTTTTTTTAAATTTTTATGGAAATTATCATTAAAGTTTTCGTATATTTTGCTCTTCTAAAATTGCGTTTTGTTCAAGAATAGACAAATAGACTTACAGGGCTCATTCAACTCTAACAGAACTTGATCGAATCAAGTATGATCAATTATATCTACCAATCGCGCGGCCAGAAATTTCCTTTGCCCCATAAAGAAGAAAATTTCTAGCTACCCTACTAGTAGATAGAATTTGATCTAATTTCCAGTTTCACTCTTTTAAAAAATGTTAATGAGTATTTTAACACCTTGGGGAAAAAAAACTGCAACAATATTCCAGCAACAAATACATGTTAGTATACAAAGGTTAACCCATAAGTAGTTGCGTATTTGGCTTTTCCCCGCCTGTTGTTGTGTATATTGCTCGGTCCCACCATCAGGGGCGTGCACAGGGGGGGGGGGGGGCACCTGTTGGCCCGGTCTTGAGCTTGAAGGGGTCCAAATATTTTTAAAACTAGGCGTGAAATATAGGGGTAAACAATATGGAGAATGGCCCGGAAAAGTCATTTGTGACGGGCCTTAAAATTTCTGTGCACGCCCCTGCCCACCATCCCTTATATTTATAATGGGACCCATATGTGTAGCTGACCTTTAGTACCCCCCCCCCCCCCCAAGCCTCACACAAATTTAAAATAATTTCGGTGTTTCAAGATTTTGTAGCTTTCGGAAATGTATGTCTGTCGTTTAGACCAATAGCGCGACAATCTAGTCAGATCACCGACAGCTACTTTCTTTCGACGTACACTAAATATTCATGAAATACACCGCCAGCTCAGTCAATTCCAGTCGAGGACTGCAGTTTCGTGCTTATTAGCACTCATTAGCCCGGCATAGGAGTGACTGAGCTGGAGGTGGAAAACACTACCTTGTTTCCACCTCCAGCTCAGTCACTCCTATGCCGGGCTGATGAATGCTAATAAGCACGAAACTGCAGTCCTCGGCTGGAATCGACTGAGCTGGTGGTGTATTTCATGTATTTCTGCCTTAGCCCTGGCTGTAGGGCGGTAACTTGCTGTAAATATTGTTTTTCATAACATGCTTTTGTATAGTAGATGTTATGTATTCTAGTAGCTGAAGCAAACCCTAAAAGAATTTATTTGAAATTCTTTTTTGTCTCATAGCTCGCTAGGACTGGGGAAAAGTAGAAACGCGAGCACTAACGTAATATAAAGAAACGCGGTTACACCCGAGTTAAAATTAAAATACTAGATTATATACACTACATTACGTTAAATAATTTTATGTTGATTCTTTTGTAAAGAGAATCCCTATTTATTTTGACGACAAACAGGAGAGAAATGAGACAATGGGCTCCGTCCGTCAGTTTATCTCGTCTCCTTTGTGATATCCATTAAAAAGATAGATATGGGCCTGGATGCCATTAGCAGAATGTTCCCACGTTTGTTTATCCATCAATTGCACCGATGATTGTGAACCGCCCTCTCTATTGTTTCCACAAGCACGCAAAACCGATTTCGAACGCTGTGAAGTTTATTCGCAAAATCGACAACTTCTCATAACAGAAAGAACGTTTGCAACCCGATTGATTGACCCTTGCGTGATATATATTTAAGTGATATGTGAATAGGGTGCTTGATTCAAATCGGGATAAGCTCTAATCAATGCTGAATCTTTGCAGTTTTCGGTTGAAATGAAAAAGTGTCCCGAAATCTTGTGCGCATTAAAATACTCCAAAATGGCGTTAAGCGGCTCATTCAACTTGATTTGGTAAGGTTAGATCGAATTCTATCTACCAGTAGAGTAGCGAGAAATTTCATTTCTGGCTATTGCGATTGGTAAATACAATTGAGGAGTAATTTATCAAAATGTAACACATCCACTTTTTTGAAAAACTCATTTTATGACATTTTCTGAATCTTTAGATGACCTTAATCGAATCACTTCCTCTCAAGGAATATAAACGGGTGAAATCCTAGTTTATTTAAGGGTAAAGTTTGACTTTTTGATCAAAGGTCCGGTAACAATCCATCCTCTACACTTTTTATTTTGAAGAAAAAGTGACATATCCCGAATGAATCTGTAGTACAAAAAATTTTTAACTCAAAAGAACACACGTCCGAAATCTTCAAATTTCAATCCACTAGTTTTTGGTTCAAGTACTTAAACAAAAAAAGAATATGAGAAAGGGAAATATTAGGGTTTTGGTGAAATTATAATTCTCAGCATTTAGGTTTTCGCAGAAAAGGGCACATATCCAAAATTAAGATGGCGATATCTCCTTGTATTTTGTATACAAACATTTCTTACTCTGGGACATAATTTGTTGTGCTTTTGTTACTCAATTCTGTACCCACAAAAGATAAAACTATTTTGGTTTTACCCTAATTCGTTTTTTTTCTCCTCTTAAAATATTTTTGGGAATTGGATACTTTTTTTTTTGTAACTTAGTCCTTAATTGATTGTATTCGATTCGATCGAAATTGTTAGAGTTGAATGAGACCCTAGATCCATTTTTAACCCCCGACACACAAAGGAAGGGGGTTATAAGTTCGACGTGTCTGTGTATCTGTCTCCTGTGGCACTCTAGCGCCTAAACGGATGGGCCGATTTTGAAAAAAAAAAATTGTTCGAAAGAAGAGTTGATCGAGAGTGTTCTTAGCTAGGTTGCGTCTTTGGATGAAATTAATTAACGAAGATATTAATTAAAAAAACCTCTAAAAGTTTTTTCGCGATTTTGCAGTGAAAACATAGTTAAAAAATTTTAAATTTAATACCAAAATAAAGAGAATTTTTTTCCGCGTCTGATACAATATGTTTGGAACTTCCATTTTTCATAGAATTCGAATTGTAACGTTTTTTAAAGCAGATTTTAATAACGGCTAAGCCTTTATTCACGCGATTGATAACCGAATTCATTGTTGGCTGACAAGGAAATTAAAAGCAATGATTTAAAATTTTTATTTGTTGCCAGTTTCTATTTAATAGCAAATAAAATACTTGATATTGATTTTTAATAACGTAAGGCTTTTAAAAGGATTTTCAATTTTCTCTCTTGATTCTACAGTTGCGACTCAGTCGGTTTTTTTTTAAATTTGTAATTTTATCGTTGCTTGTTCCATTCTTAAAAAAACGCGATTTTGTTATATAAGATTTAACAAAAGGAATTTTGAATTTAAGGAAAATTTAATTTCTCCCGTAATCTGTAGATGATAGTCACCATTTTTATAGAGTTAATAAAATCCTGATAGTCAGTTATTTAGAGATACAAAAAGAAGAAAAATTGACTTCATTGATTTCACTCTTTTGCAACAAAACATAACTCATTTTTGACACGAACGAATAACCAAATGAAATGACTTGCTTCCATTTGAAAGTTTTTTTTTTTTTTTTTTGCGTAAAAACAGCATAAATTTAGACACAAAATTTTACCACAAATCTTCCTGTACAGATTTTGTTTCTTTACCGTGATCATTATTTTCACTTCTGCTTAGCGTTGCAAGCATTCGCGCAATTTGTTGGTTCCCTAAGCTTCAAGCAGTTAGTTAACTAAGCTAAGTCCACTTTATTATTATTTGCTTGTTTCACATAAGTTTTAGGTTTTGTTTCAGAAAGGACGCATGGAAGAATTTTTTGAAGTTTCACTAAATTCCCCTTCTTGTGAATTTTTAATTTATTTTTATTTAATTACTTGTTGAAAATAATAAATTAAAATACCTATTAATTATTACCTATTGAATCGGAAAAATAGAGGATTTTTTTTTCTCAATCTGGAAAAAAAATAAAAAAAATGATATAATAAAAGAACTTAAATGTTTCAAGCAAAAATATTTTGAAAGTCACTAAATATACTTTTGTGAAGAGCCTAATTTGAGACCCAAAAAATCCCGAGAAGAACCTTTGGTAACGTTCATAACACGGTAAAGCAAAACTTTTGAAACATTCAGTATATTGCTCCTTTCCATTTTCGAATGCTACATCAATTCGAAAAGCTCCCAACAGCAGAAAAACAAAACATTTTCGGCCATAAATTTCGCATTAAACGTTTTTGTTTAAGATACTAAGACAACTAAATCGTTTTTAATAAGTATTTTAAACATTTTTTAAGAACTTACTATAAATTTGCAATTACACGTTTAAAGCGTAAAAAACCGTCGTCGTCTGAAGTTTATACCGACATTGTTCTTAAGATTAATTTCTTAATTATTCTTCAACTTTTTTTAACAAATTTCTTATTACAAATATTTTTTATTTGTCTTCGTACTTGATACTCAACAGAAAAACGCTTACTTTGACCTTTTTCTTCTAACAAATTCACTATGACAACAACATAAAAGCATGAATTTGTTCACCAACATTTTGTGTATATTCATTTATTAATTTAATATTATTATTATTATTATTATTTGATTAAGCGCAAAAAAGCCAAAGTATTGAAACGACCCGTAACATCACAAAAAACGTGTAAAATTGCGTTTTTATAGCTACAACGGAAAAACTTACTTACAAAAAAATTCGGGGGAAGTCAATTCGCACAACTCCCTTTTCAATGACATAACTAAAAATGATCTACAATTACGTTTTTGAAACTTTAAATAGCAAAAAAAAAAAAAAAAAAAATAGCAGCGGAAGCGATCCCAAACTTCTCTCCCCCCCCCCCCCCTGCAAATGTGGACTAGAATGCCTCTTTAAGACTATACAAATTAGAAACATTTTCC